>NC_060186.1:76709133-76791633 GCF_021184085.1 Oncorhynchus gorbuscha | reverse complement strand
CACCTAGGTGTCAGATACACACTGATTGCTGTTGATTAGAAGAAAGACTCCTCCTACTGTGTAACAACAGAACGTTGTCTGTGCAGCACCATTGTTCTCCATGTTATATGTCAAATTCTCCCAAACTACAGACATGGACTTCTTTCCTTGAGGTTTGTTCTTCCCATGACCACTGCTACTGTAGGTCAAAAGTCACGCTTTTACGTCATGGTTTTCTATTTCAGTCATCTTGTCCATTTAGACCAGAGGTCATGAAGGAAAGGTGATGAGGAGATGAGGATAGGGAGCTATTGTGACAGGACAGTAAAAGCTCTATACCTGTGGGATCCTTGGTTTCATGAAAAGTGACAGAGGAAAACTGATTGGCTGGAAGATCCCAGATTGGGAGTGTCCTTGTCTGGGAATCAGGTGGGGGTGATGTTCTCACACTGGGGGATGTGTGTGTGTGTGTGTGTGTGTGTGTGTGTGTGTGTGTGTGTGTGTGTGTGTGTGTGTGTGTGTGTGTGTGTGTGTGTGTGTGTGTGTGTGTGTGTGTGTGTGTGTGTTGTGACAAACACAAGACACACGTTAGATAAGTGGCGTAAGGGCAAGTGAGGACATGATGTGGCGTAAGGGCAAGTGAGGACATGATGCCACCACCAAAACAACCAACATTGTTCCAAGTTAGTACACACACACACACACACACACACACACACACACACACACACACACACACACACACACACACACACACACACACACACACACACACACACACACACACACACACACACACACCTCCTTTCCCAACAGTGAGAGACATTGATGACATTGACAGGAGTGTTTGTTGATACACAGAGAGTTAGTCTCGGTGGGTATTAGTTTGTGCTACAGATCAGCTTTCCCACGACAGACTCATAAAGGCATGTTATGACATGTTGTGACTGACTCGATGAAGTGGACATTAGTCATAGGACATCCTATTCCTTTGGGTGATTCGTCTCTTACAGTCTGTTACACTATATCCCAGTGGTTGATTCATGTCTTACGCCCTCTGTCTCGGTCTCTGCATCTGTCATGATTGGTGAGGTGACAAAATCTAAAGCCTCTGTATTTTATTGCATTATATAATTAAATTTACATTTAGTAGACACTTTTCCAGAGGTTACAGTATAATAATATATCGTTTGTATCTCACTAGATGGTCAACAGGCAGGCAATTTAAATACAATACAGGTCATCAGAATAGAATAGACTTGAATGGAATACTTAGTTGTCTGATCTCTTTGCATTCTCATACAACTTACTCTAACATAACCACACAGTCAGTTATAAAGAGAGAGTTATACAGAGAGAGAGAGAGAGAGAGAGAGAGAGAGAGAGAGAGAGAGAGAGAGAGAGAGAGAGAGAGAGAGAGAGAGAGAGAGAGAGAGAGAGAGGGGGTAGAGATAGGGTCAAGAGGGAGAGAGACAGAGGGAGAGACAGAGGGAGAGACAGAGAGAGAGAGAGAGAGAGAGAGAGAGAGAGAGAGAGAGAGAGAGAGAAATAGAGAGAGAGAAAGAGAGAGAGAAAGATAGAGAGAGAGAGAGAAGATAGAGAGAGAGAGAGAGAGAGAGAGAGAGAGAGAGAGAGAGAGAGAGAGAGAGAGAGAGAGAGAGAGAGAGAGCCCACAGGTCAAAGCTGGGAAGCTGTAGAGTCTAGACAGAAGGAGACTCCTTTACCAGTGCACAGGGGCAGCGGTTATCCTAGCGTTTAAGAGTGTTGGGCCAGTAACTGAAAGGTCACTGGTTCGAATCCCGAGACGAGTGAAAAATCAGTTGATGTGCCCTTGAGCAAGGCACTTTACCCTAATTGCTTCGGTAAGTCTCTCTGGATAAGAGAGTCTGCTAAATGACTCACTACTGTAGTGTCTCTGGATAAGAGAGTCTGCTAAATGACTCACTACTGTAGTGTCTCTGGATAAGAGAGTCTGTTAAATGACTCACTACTGTAAGTCTCTCTGGATAAAAGAGTCTGCTAAATGACTCACTACTGTAAGTCTCTCTGGATAAGAGAGTCTGTTAAATGACTCATTACTGTAAGTCTCTCTGGATAAGAGAGTCTGTTAAATGACTCATTACTGTAAGTCTCTCTGGATAAGAGAGTCTGTTAAATGACTCATTACTGTAAGTCTCTTAACCTGTTAAATGACTCATTACTGAGAGTCTGTTAAATGACTCATTACTGTAAGTCTCTCTGGATAAGAGAGTCTGTTAAATGACTCATTACTGTAAGTCTCTCTGGATAAGAGAGTCTGTTAAATGACTCACTACTGTAAGTCTCTCTGGATAAGAGAGTCTGTTAAATGACTCATTACTGTAAGTCTCTCTGGATAAGAGAGTCTGTTAAATGACTCATTACTGTAAGTCTCTCTGGATAAGAGAGCCTGTTAAATGACTCATTACTGTAAGTCTCTCTGGATAAGAGAGTCTGTTAAATGACTCATTACTGTAAGTCTCTCTGGATAAGAGAGTCTGTTAAATGACTCATTACTGTAAGTCTCTCTGGATAAGAGAGTCTGTTAAATGACTCATTACTGTAAGTCTCTCTGGATAAGAGAGTCTGTTAAATGACTCACTACTGTAAGTCTCTCTGGATAAGAGAGTCTGTTAAATGACTCACTACTGTAAGTCTCTCTGGATAAAAGAGTCTGTTAAATGACTCACTACTGTAAGTCTCTCTGGATAAGAGAGTCTGTTAAATGACTCACTACTGTAAGTCTCTCTGGATAAGAGAGTCTGATAAATGACTCACTACTGTAAGTCTCTCTGGATAAGAGAGTCTGTTAAATGACTCATTACTGTAAGTCTCTCTGGATAAGAGAGTCTGCTAAATGACTCATTACTGTAAGTCTCTCTGGATAAGAGAGTCTGTTAAATGACTCACTACTGTAAGTCTCTCTGGATAAGAGAGTCTGTTAAATGACTCACTACTGTAAGTCTCTCTGGATAAGAGAGTCTGTTAAATGACTCACTACTGTAAGTCTCTCTGGATAAGAGAGTCTGATAAATGACTCACTACTGTAAGTCTCTCTGGATAAGAGACTCTGTTAAATGACTCATTACTGTAAGTCTCTCTGGATAAGAGAGTCTGTTAAATGACTCATTACTGTAAGTCTCTCTGGATAAGAGAGTCTGTTAAATGACTCACTACTGTAAGTCTCTCTGGATAAGAGAGTCTGTTAAATGACTCACTACTGTAAGTCTCTCTGGATAAGAGAGTCTGTTAAATGACTCACTACTGTAAGTCTCTCTGGATAAGAGAGTCTGTTAAATGACTCACTACTGTAAGTCTCTCTGGATAAGAGTCTGTTAAATGACTCACTACTGTAAGTCTCTCTGGATAAGAGAGTCTGTTAAATGACTCACTACTGTAAGTCTCTCTGGATAAAAGAGTCTGTTAAATGACTCACTACTGTAAGTCTCTCTGGATAAGAGAGTCTGTTAAATGACTCACTACTGTAAGTCTCTCTGGATAAGAGAGTCTGATAAATGACTCACTACTGTAAGTCTCTCTGGATAAGAGAGTCTGTTAAATGACTCATTACTGTAAGTCTCTCTGGATAAGAGTCTGCTCTCATTACTGAAAGTCTCTCTGGATAAGAGAGTCTGTTAAATGACTCACTACTGTAAGTCTCTCTGGATAAGAGAGTCTGTTAAATGACTCACTACTGTAAGTCTCTCTGGATAAGAGAGTCTGTTAAATGACTCACTACTGTAAGTCTCTCTGGATAAGAGAGTCTGTTAAATGACTCACTACTGGATAAGTCTGTTAAATGACTCACTACTGTAAGTCTCTCTGGATAAGAGTCTGTTAAATGACTCACTACTGTAAGTCTCTCTGGATAAGAGAGTCTGTTAAATGACTCACTACTGTAAGTCTCTCTGGATAAAAGAGTCTGTTAAATGACTCACTACTGTAAGTCTCTCTGGATAAGAGAGTCTGTTAAATGACTCACTACTGTAAGTCTCTCTGGATAAGAGAGTCTGATAAATGACTCACTACTGTAAGTCTCTCTGGATAAGAGAGTCTGTTAAATGACTCATTACTGTAAGTCTCTCTGGATAAGAGAGTCTGCTAAATGACTCATTACTGTAAGTCTCTCTGGATAAGAGAGTCTGTTAAATGACTCACTACTGTAAGTCTCTGGATAAGAGAGTCTGTTAAATGACTCACTACTGTAAGTCTCTCTGGATAAGAGAGTCTGTTAAATGACTCACTACTGTAAGTCTCTCTGGATAAGAGAGTCTGATAAATGACTCACTACTGTAAGTCTCTCTGGATAAGAGACTCTGTTAAATGACTCATTACTGTAAGTCTCTCTGGATAAGAGAGTCTGTTAAATGACTCATTACTGTAAGTCTCTCTGGATAAGAGAGTCTGTTAAATGACTCACTACTGTAAGTCTCTCTGGATAAGAGAGTCTGTTAAATGACTCACTACTGTAAGTCTCTCTGGATAAGAGAGTCTGTTAAATGACTCACTACTGTAAGTCTCTCTGGATAAGAGAGTCTGTTAAATGACTCACTACTGTAAGTCTCTCTGGATAAGAGTCTGTTAAATGACTCACTACTGTAAGTCTCTCTGGATAAGAGAGTCTGTTAAATGACTCACTACTGTAAGTCTCTCTGGATAAGAGAGTCTGTTAAATGACTCACTACTGTAAGTCTCTCTGGATAAGAGAGTCTGTTAAATGACTCACTACTGTAAGTCTCTCTGGATAAGAGAGTCTGTTAAATGACTCACTACTGTAAGTCTCTGGATCAGAGAATATGTTAAATGACTCACTACTGTAAGTCTCTCTGGATCAGAGAGTCTGTTAAATGACTCACTACTGTAAGTCTCTCTGGATAAGAGAGTCTGTTAAATGACTCACTACTGTAAGTCTCTCTGGATAAGAGAGTCTGTTAAATGACTCACTACTGTAAGTCTCTCTGGATAAGAGAGTCTGTTAAATGACTCACTACTGTAAGTCTCTCTGGATAAGAGAGTCTGTTAAATGACTCATTACTGTAAGTCTCTCTGGATAAGAGAGTCTGTTAAATGACTCACTACTGTAAGTCTCTCTGGATAAGAGAGTCTGTTAAATGACTCACTACTGTAAGTCTCTCTGGATAAGAGAGTCTGTTAAATGACTCATTACTGTAAGTCTCTCTGGATAAGAGAGTCTGTTAAATGACTCACTACTGTAAGTCTCTCTGGATAAGAGAGTCTGTTAAATGACTCACTACTGTAAGTCTCTCTGGATAAGAGAGTCTGTTAAATGACTCATTACTGTAAGTCTCTCTGGATAAGAGAGTCTGTTAAATGACTCATTACTGTAAGTCTCTCTGGATAAGAGAGTCTGTTAAATGACTCACTACTGTAAGTCTCTCTGGATAAGAGAGTCTGATAAATGACTCACTACTGTAAGTCTCTCTGGATAAGAGAGTCTGTTAAATGACTCACTACTGTAAGTCTCTCTGGATAAGAGAGTCTGTTAAATGACTCACTACTGTAAGTCTCTCTGGATAAGAGTCTGTTAAATGACTCATTACTGTAAGTCTCTCTGGATTCTGTTAAATGACTCATTACTGTAAGTCTCTCTGGATAAGAGAGTCTGTTAAATGACTCACTACTGTAAGTCTCTCTGGATAAGAGTCTGATAAATGACTCACTACTGTAATTCTCTCTGGATAAGAGAGTCTGTTAAATGACTCACTACTGTAAGTCTCTCTGGATAAGAGAGTCTGATAAATGACTCATTACTGTAAGTCTCTCTGGATAAGAGAGTCTGTTAAATGACTCATTACTGTAAGTCTCTCTGGATAAGAGAGTCTGTTAAATGACTCATTACTGTAAGTCTCTCTGGATAAGAGAGTCTGTTAAATGACTCACTACTGTAAGTCTCTCTGGATAAGAGAGTCTGATAAATGACTCATTACTGTAAGTCTCTCTGGATAAAGAGTCTGTTAAATGACTCACTACTGTAAGTCTCTCTGGATAAGAGAGTCTGTTAAATGACTCATTACTGTAAGTCTCTCTGGATAAGAGAGTCTGTTAAATGACTCACTACTGTAAGTCTCTCTGGATAAGAGAGTCTGTTAAATGACTCATTACTGTAAGTCTCTCTGGATAAGAGAGTCTGTTAAATGACTCACTACTGTAAGTCTCTCTGGATAAGAGAGTCTGTTAAATGACTCACTACTGTAAGTCTCTCTGGATAAGAGAGTCTGTTAAATGACTCACTACTGTAAGTCTCTCTGGATAAGAGAGTCTGTTAAATGACTCATTACTGTAAGTCTCTCTGGATAAGAGAGTCTGTTAAATGACTCACTACTGTAAGTCTCTCTGGATAAGAGAGTCTGTTAAATGACTCACTACTGTAAGTCTCTCTGGATAAGAGAGTCTGTTAAATGACTCATTACTGTAAGTCTCTCTGGATAAGAGAGTCTGTTAAATGACTCATTACTGTAAGTCTCTCTGGATAAGAGAGTCTGTTAAATGACTCACTACTGTAAGTCTCTCTGGATAAGAGAGTCTGATAAATGACTCACTACTGTAAGTCTCTCTGGATAAGAGAGTCTGTTAAATGACTCACTACTGTAAGTCTCTCTGGATAAGAGAGTCTGTTAAATGACTCACTACTGTAAGTCTCTCTGGATAAGAGAGTCTGTTAAATGACTCATTACTGTAAGTCTCTCTGGATAAGAGAGTCTGTTAAATGACTCATTACTGTAAGTCTCTCTGGATAAGAGAGTCTGTTAAATGACTCACTACTGTAAGTCTCTCTGGATAAGAGAGTCTGATAAATGACTCACTACTGTAATTCTCTCTGGATAAGAGAGTCTGTTAAATGACTCACTACTGTAAGTCTCTCTGGATAAGAGAGTCTGATAAATGACTCATTACTGTAAGTCTCTCTGGATAAGAGAGTCTGTTAAATGACTCATTACTGTAAGTCTCTCTGGATAAGAGAGTCTGTTAAATGACTCATTACTGTAAGTCTCTCTGGATAAGAGAGTCTGTTAAATGACTCACTACTGTAAGTCTCTCTGGATAAGAGAGTCTGATAAATGACTCATTACTGTAAGTCTCTCTGGATAAAAGAGTCTGTTAAATGACTCACTACTGTAAGTCTCTCTGGATAAAAGAGTCTGTTAAATGACTCATTACTGTAAGTCTCTCTGGATAAGAGAGTCTGTTAAATGACTCACTACTGTAAGTCTCTCTGGATAAGAGAGTCTGTTAAATGACTCATTACTGTAAGTCTCTCTGGATAAGAGAGTCTGTTAAATGACTCACTACTGTAAGTCTCTCTGGATAAGAGAGTCTGTTAAATGACTCACTACTGTAAGTCTCTCTGGATAAGAGAGTCTGTTAAATGACTCACTACTGTAAGTCTCTCTGGATAAGAGAGTCTGTTAAATGACTCATTACTGTAAGTCTCTCTGGATAAGAGAGTCTGTTAAATGACTCACTACTGTAAGTCTCTCTGGATAAGAGAGTCTGTTAAATGACTCACTACTGTAAGTCTCTCTGGATAAGAGAGTCTGTTAAATGACTCATTACTGTAAGTCTCTCTGGATAAGAGAGTCTGTTAAATGACTCATTACTGTAAGTCTCTCTGGATAAGAGAGTATGTTAAATGACTCACTACTGTAAGTCTCTCTGGATAAGAGAGTCTGATAAATGACTCACTACTGTAAGTCTCTCTGGATAAGAGAGTCTGTTAAATGACTCACTACTGTAAGTCTCTCTGGATAAGAGAGTCTGTTAAATGACTCACTACTGTAAGTCTCTCTGGATAAGAGAGTCTGTTAAATGACTCATTACTGTAAGTCTCTCTGGATAAGAGAGTCTGTTAAATGACTCATTACTGTAAGTCTCTCTGGATAAGAGAGTCTGTTAAATGACTCACTACTGTAAGTCTCTCTGGATAAGAGAGTCTGATAAATGACTCACTACTGTAATTCTCTCTGGATAAGAGAGTCTGTTAAATGACTCACTACTGTAAGTCTCTCTGGATAAGAGAGTCTGATAAATGACTCATTACTGTAAGTCTCTCTGGATAAAAGAGTCTGTTAAATGACTCACTACTGTAAGTCTCTCTGGATAAAAGAGTCTGTTAAATGACTCATTACTGTAAGTCTCTCTGGATAAGAGAGTCTGTTAAATGACTCACTACTGTAAGTCTCTCTGGATAAGAGAGTCTGTTAAATGACTCATTACTGTAAGTCTCTCTGGATAAGAGAGTCTGTTAAATGACTCACTACTGTAAGTCTCTCTGGATAAGAGAGTCTGTTAAATGACTCACTACTGTAAGTCTCTCTGGATAAGAGAGTCTGTTAAATGACTCACTACTGTAAGTCTCTCTGGATAAGAGAGTCTGTTAAATGACTCACTACTGTAAGTCTCTCTGGATAAGAGAGTCTGTTAAATGACTCACTAAATAATTATTTTCCACCATAATTTGCAAATAAATTCATTAAAAATCCTACAATGTGATTTTCTGGATTTGTACCTATGATGAAAATTACAGGTCTCTCTCATCTTTTTAAAGTGGGAGAACTTGCACAATTGGTGGCTGACTAAATACTTTTTTGCCCCACTGTATATATATATATATATGGATGAGTGATGGCAGAGTGGAATAGCCAAGGTACAATAGATTCTATAAAATACACTATATACATGTAATGTAAGATATATAAACATGATTAAAGTGACTCGTGATCCATTTATTAAAGTGTTCAGCGATTGGGTCTCGGTGTAGGCAGCAGCCTCTCTGAGTCAGTGATTGGGTCTCAGTGTAGGCAGCAGCCTCTCTGAGTCAGCGATTGGGTCTCGGTGTAGGCAGCAGCCTCTCTGAGTCAGCGATTGGGTCTCAGTGTAGGCAGCAGCCTCTCTGAGTTAGTGATTGGGTCTCAGTGTAGGCAGCAGCCTCTCTGAGTTAGTGATTGGGTCTCGGTGTAGGCAGCAGCCTCTCTGAGTCAGTGATTGGGTCTCAATGTAGGCAGCAGCCTCTCTGAGTCAGTGATTGGGTCTCAATGTAGGCAGCAGCCTCTCTGAGTTAGTGATTGGGTCTCAGTGTAGGCAGCAGCCTCTCTGAGTTAGTGATTGGGTCTCGGTGTAGGCAGCAGCCTCTCTGAGTCAGTGATTGGGTCTCAATGTAGGCAGCAGCCTCTCTGAGTTAGTGATTGGGTCTCAATGTAGGCAGCAGCCTCTCTGAGTCAGTGATTGGGTCTCGGTGTAGGCAGCAGCCTCTCTGAGTCAGTGATTGGGTCTCAATGTAGGCAGCAGCCTCTCTGAGTTAGTGATTGGGTCTCAGTGTAGGCAGCAGCCTCTCTGAGTTAGTGATTGGGTCTCGGTGTAGGCAGCAGCCTCTCTGAGTTAGTGATTGGGTCTCGGTGTAGGCAGCAGCCTCTCTGAGTTAGTGATTGGGTCTCGGTGTAGGCAGCAGCCTCTCTGAGTCAGTGATTGGGTCTCAATGTAGGCAGCAGCCTCTCTGAGTTAGTGATTGGGTCTCGGTGTAGGCAGCAGCCTCTCTGAGTCAGTGATTGGGTCTCAATGTAGGCAGCAGCCTCTCTGAGTTAGTGATTGGGTCTCAATGTAGGCAGCAGCCTCTCTGAGTCAGTGATTGGGTCTCGGTGTAGGCAGCAGCCTCTCTGAGTCAGTGATTGGGTCTCAATGTAGGCAGCAGCCTCTCTGAGTTAGTGATTGGGTCTCAGTGTAGGCAGCAGCCTCTCTGAGTTAGTGATTGGGTCTCGGTGTAGGCAGCAGCCTCTCTGAGTTAGTGATTGGGTCTCGGTGTAGGCAGCAGCCTCTCTGAGTTAGTGATTGGGTCTCGGTGTAGGCAGCAGCCTCTCTGAGTCAGTGATTGGGTCTCAATGTAGGCAGCAGCCTCTCTGAGTTAGTGATTGGGTCTCGGTGTAGGCAGCAGCCTCTCTGAGTTAGTGATTGGGTCTCAATGTAGGCAGCAGCCTCTCTGAGTTAGTGATTGGGTCTCGGTGTAGGCAGCAGCCTCTCTGAGTCAGTGATTGGGTCTCAGTGTAGGCAGCAGCCTCTCTGAGTTAGTGATTGGGTCTCAGTGTAGGCAGCAGCCTCTCTGAGTTAGTGATTGGGTCTCGGTGTAGGCAGCAGCCTCTCTGAGTTAGTGATTGGGTCTCAGTGTAGGCAGCAGCCTCTCTGAGTTAGTGATTGGGTCTCAGTGTAGGCAGCAGCCTCTCTGAGTTAGTGATTGGGTCTCAATGTAGGCAGCAGCCTCTCTGAGTTAGTGATTGGGTCTCAGTGTAGGCAGCAGCCTCTCTGAGTTAGTGATTGGGTCTCAGTGTAGGCAGCAGCCTCTCTGAGTTAGTGATTGGGTCTCAATGTAGGCAGCAGCCTCTCTGAGTTAGTGATTGGGTCTCAGTGTAGGCAGCAGCCTCTCTGAGTTAGTGATGACTGTTTAACAGTCTGATGGCCTTGAGATAGAAGCTGTTTTTCAGTCTCTCGGTCCCTGCTTTGATGCACCTGAACTGACCTCGCCTTCTGGATGATAGCGGGGTGAACAGGCAGTGGTTCGGGTGGTTGATGTCCTTGATGATCTTTTTTGGCCTTCTGTGACATCGGGTGGTGTAGGTGTCCTGGAGGGCAGGTAGTTTGCCCCCGGTGATGCGTTGTGCAGACCTCACTACCCTCTAGAGAGCCTTACGGTTGAGGGTGGTGCAGTTGCCGTAACAGGCGGTGATACAGCCCGAAAGGATGCTCTCGATGGTGCATCTGTAAAAGTTTGTCAGGGTTTTGGAGCATGTGGGAACAGACTGGGATAGGAGGCGATTGAATATGTCCGTAAACACACCAGCCGGCACCAATGATAACGTCCTACACTCTGACAGAATGCAGTGATCGGACCAGGCACACTGCTTTACATCAGGCAGTACTTCTTCACAGAGTGACTGGGGTTTTATGGCCCTTAATCACTCCTCTGCTTACTACACCTTAAGTACAAGCACTGGTGAGTAGTCCTGCTATTCTCAATGAGACTGCTGGGGGAAGACAGAGTTCCTATGGAGGTCTGTATCACGCACGCACGCACGCACACACACACGCACACACACACGCGCGCACACACACGTGCGCACACACACACACACGCACACACAGTTCTATACTTAATCTGGCTAGCAAAAGCATTAGCCTCCTACAAATAGAAACGAATGGAGAATGATGCTATCACTATTGCCCCTTGTTGCTGCACGCTCACCAGACAGGCTGGGCAGGCTGAGTAAAGTGTAATCCATCCAAAGCTGGTAGAACAGAGAGTCACAGAGGCACCACAGCCAGTCTGACAGGTAGCACTGCCTAGCACACCTCACTGGAGAGGGGAGGGAGGGCGGGCGTGGGAAGGAGGGCGGGCGTGGGAAGGAGGGCGGGCGTGGGAAGGAGGGCGGGCGTGGGAAGGAGGGCGGGCGTGGGAAGGAGGCCGAGCAGTTTAAGGAGGGCGGGCGTTTCAAGGAGGGCGGGCATTAAAAAAGGGCAGGCGTGGGAAGGACTACACGTGGGAAGGATGACTGGGAAGGAGGCCGAGCAGTTTATTTTACAAGGGTTACTCAACTCATACTCAATTACAAGGGCAAACAACCACAATATGTCTAGTATAGTCACACACTTCTTAACGAATGGTCGACTTTAGACATCGGACACTGTGGGAGGAGCAGGCTGAGGCGGAGAGGTTTGAACAGAGAACCCTGGGTAAATATGGCAACATCCGCATTGACTAACACCGAGACTGACATGTACGTATGAGGGATGAGTGGAGGCCACCGGGCTTTCCTGTCCTGCCCAGGGAAGGGAACCCGTCTCTGGGTGAACATAAACCAAATCCCCTGTCAACTGATTACATAAAACAGGACTAAAATCATCCTGGTTTAGAACCAAGCCAGTGTTGTTGAACCATTGTACTGGTCACAACCTGGAATGTTGTGAGTGTGTGTAGATAGATATACTGAAGCCCTATACACACACATACGGCCTACGCTTTCTGTAAACAATTTGTCCACTAAAAAACTAAATCTCTCAATCACTGACATAACATTGGCTACAGATGTAGGATCTAATTTGATCCGGATTGCTGCAGAAGGAAAACAATCCTGCAGTAACAGGAAATGTGATGTATTATGTGGAGTATAATCAACTGACATTTTCTGCTACATTTGTTGTGAGGGCAAATCAAGTCTGAAATTTATAAGTGGAAATGACAAACTACAGAAGCCTTTTCAAACCTCAAATACATTACAAGTTGTACATTTCCCTGGGGTGATCCAATTAAGATCCTACAGCTGTGTGGCCCAATATGCCCCAATGGGATTCAACACAGGTCTACTGTGCACCAAAAGACTGTGCTATCCTGATGAGCTAAAGCCTAACATGACGACAAACTGTATGTTGTCTGGATGTAAAGGTACCGTCTGGGAACGATGACATCATCACACGTTAATATTTCAACATCCTCTCCCGTCTCCTCTAAAGCTTCTATTGCCAATGTTGATACAGCAGACCTAAAGACCCGGAGGCCCAGTGATCTGGTACGAACACGTCCCAATCTGGTGCTGGGACGATGCCCTCGGAGACGTTGAGGAGCAAGTGAATCATCTGAATAAAGAGAATGTAGAGCTTTCTTTTTGGGACACCGATGACACCGACCACACTGGACTAGAAAAGCCTGACAAAACACAGTCAGAATGGAGACAAAGAAGACAAGGTGGAAGGAGGAGGGAGAAAGAGACAGAGAAATAGAGAAGCATTATTAGAAATTGTGAGGGAGGAAATGTATTTTGTGAAAGAGAGAGAGAGAGATTAGAAAGAAAGAAAAACGTTGAAGAAAACAATAGATTACAAAGATGGCAGTTAGAAGTGTATTTGAATACACAAGGCTCAGGTGACTTGAGAGAGAGAGAGAGAGAAAGAGAGAGAGAGAGATAAAGAGAGAGAGAGAGAGAGAGAGATAAAGAGAGAGAGAGAGATAAAGAGAGAGAGAGAGAGAGATAAAGAGAGAGATAAAGAGAGAGAGAGAGAGAGAGAGAGAGAGAGAGAGAGAGAGAGAGAGAGAGAGAGAGAGAGAGAGAGAGAGAGAGAGAGAGAGAGAGAGAGAGAGAGAGAGAGAGAGAGAGAGAGAGAGATGGTGTTAGTCTCCACAATTCAGAGGTTAAATGCCTACTCTTCTCAGATGACCCTTGCCTGCTGTCACCCACAGCACATGGCCTACAGCAGAGCCTGGACCTGCTAGAGCAGTACTGCCAGACCTGGGCCCTGGCAGTAAACCCCACAGCACATGGCCTACAGCAGAACCTGGACCTACTAGAGCAGTACTGCCAGACCTGGGCCCTGGCAGTAAACCCCACAGCACATGGCCTACAACAGAGCCTGGACCTGCTAGAGCAGTACTGCCAGACCTGGGCCCTGGCAGTAAACCCCACAATCACATGGCCTAAAGAGCCTGGACCTACTAGAGCAGATGAGACCTGGGCCCTGGCAGTAAACCCCACAGCACATGGCCTACAACAGAGCCTGGACCTGCTAGAGCAGTACTGCCAGACCTGGGCCCTGGCAGTAAACCCAAAAGGACTAAAATAATGATTTTCCAGAGAAGATCCAGATCTCAGGGAATTAGAACAAAGTTCTCAATTGGTACAAAATATATAGAGCACTGCACACTAGAATTAATTAAGTTTAAAAATAAGCTCAACTGGACACCTTAATGAGTCAGTGAATGAACTGAGAAAGCACGCAGGGCATTCTACGCCATTAAAAAGCTCATTCAAATTGAAATACATATTTAAATGTGGCTAAAAGTAATTGAATATGTCATTGAACCAATTGCACTTTATGGCAGCGAGGTGTGAGGTCCACTTGCAAAACAAGATTTCATCAAATGGGACAAACACCCAATTGAAATCCTGCATGCAGAGTTCTGTAAGATTCTCTTACATGTCCAGAGGAAAACTACTTACAATGCATGCAGGGCAGAATTATGCCAATATCCACTAATAATAAAAACTCAAAAAAGAGCAATTAAGTTTTGGAAACATCTAAAATACAGTGACCCCCTCTCATATCATTACCAAGCCCTGCAATGCCAAGAGCTGAGCAAAGAAAAGAGTCCCCTCATCCAGCTGGTCCTGGAGCTGAGTTCACAAACCTGTTCTACTAACACACTGAAGCCTCGGTCCCCTCATCCAGCTGGTCCTGGGGCTGAGTTCACAAACCTGCTCTACTAACACACTGAAGCCTCAGGACCAGAACATCCAATCAATGAGAATAAACCAAATTACAACACAGTCAAAACCAAACTACATTGCTTACTGGGAAACACCATCACAAGCACAAAGCAAAAAAGCAGTGCTATCTGGCCCTAATTCGACAGTATAAGGTGGCTATTTGACCACAGTTACTGATCAAAACCTTAGAAAAACCTTGACAAAGTACATGCTCATTGAGCACAGCCTTGCCATTGAGAAGGGTAGACACAGGAAAACCTGGCTCCCTGTAGAGGAAAGGTTGTGCAACCACTGCACCACAGCAGAACCTGAAACGGAGCTGCATTTCCTGACAAAATGTCAAAAATATAAAACAATTAGTGTCATTTTCCCATTTTCTCAAATACCTCTCTGATGAGGATAGGCTACCCGTCCTGTTGGGGGAGGACGCAGAGAGCTGTGGGTTGGCAGCGCACTACATTGCTGCCTGCCATAAGATGAGGGACAGTGTCTGACAAACACAGTTACCGACCAAAACAGACCTTAGAAAAGACAGACAACAGACAGACAGACAGACAGACAGACAGACAGACAGACAGACAGACAGACAGACAGACAGACAGACAGACAGACAGAGAGACAGAGAGACAAAGAGTTGAGAAAGAGACAGACCACAGAGAGAACAGAGACAGAGAGAGACAGAGAGAGACAGAAATGTCAAAAATATAAGAAGACAATTAGTGAGATTTTCCCAGAGAGAGAAATAGAGAGAGATGAGAGAGAGACAGAGAGAGTTGGGGAGAGACAGAGAGACAGAGAGCTGGGGGTAGAGATAGGGTCAAGAGAGACAGAGACAGACAGACAGACAGACAGACAGACAGACAGACAGACAGACAGACAGACAGACAGACAGACAGACAGACAGACAGACAGACAGACAGACAGACAGACAGACAGACAGACAGACAGACAGACAGACAGACAGACAGACAGACAGACAGACAGACAGACAGACAGACAGACAGACAGACAGACAGACAGAGAATGTGAGAGAGGGAGAGAAAGTGAGAGAGAGAGAGAGAGAGAGAGAGAGAGAGAGAGACAGAAAGCGGGAGAGAAAGTGAGAGAGAGAGAGACAGAGAAAGTGAGAGAGAGAGAGAGCGAGAGAGAGGGAGAGAATGTGAGAGAGCGAGAGAGAGAGGGAGAGAAAGTGAGAGAGAGAGAGAAAGTGAGAGAGGGAGAGAGAGAAAGTGAGAGAGAGAGAGAGAGAGAGCGAGAGAGAGGGAGAAAGTGAGAGAGCGAGAGAGGGAGAAAGTGAGAGAGCGAGAGAGGGAGGGAGGGAGAGAGAGAGAGAGAGAGAGAGAGAGAGAGAGAGAGAGATAGAGAAGTGAGAAAGTGAGAGAGAGAGGGAGAGAGAGAAAGTGAGAGAGGGAGAGAGAGAAAGTGAGAGAGAGAGAGAGAGCGAGAGAGAGGGAGAAAGTGAGAGAGCGAGAGGGGGAGGGAGAGAGAGAGAGAGGGAGGGGGAGAGAGAGAGAGAGAGAGAGAGAGAGACAGAGAAAGAGAGAGAGAGAGAGAGAGAGAGAGAGAGAGAGAGAGAGAGAGAGAGAGAGAGAGAGAGAGAGAGAGAGAGAGACAGAAAGCGGGAGAGAGCGTAACCTGTGTATATAGTGTACAATTACAATAACCCACCCACTCATACTCAGTGAAGCAAGGAGATTTAGAGATACAATAATACCTGAGCCAAATATCAAACGGACATCCAGGTACACTTGCAACACGAAGGAGGGTGGTAAAGATTTAGTTTACAGGATTTTCTAAATTCAAACTGGGAGACGAATAGAATTAATAAACAATACCATGTGTCATCATGAGTCAAGACTACAGTCACCACATGCTGATGGAAACTACTAAGAGAGAGAGAGAGAGAGAGAGAGAGAGAGATCTCGAACTGATCTAGAACATATGATGCCGTGTGTCTTGACTGATCTAGAACATATGACGCCGTGTCTCTTGACTCCTGCTCCTCGTAAAGTGACGGCAGAGTTGATAGGAGAGTTCCTGCCCTGTTACTGCCCTGTTCCTGCCCTGTTCCTGCCCTGTTCCTACCCTGTTCCTACCCTGTTCCTGCCCTGTTCCTGCCCTGTTCCTGCCCTGTTCCTGCCCTGTTCCTACCCTGTTCCTGCCCTGTTCCTGCCCTGTTCCTGCCCTGTTCCTACCCTGTTCCTGCCCTGTTCCTACCCTGTTACTACCCTGTTCCTGCCCTGTTCCTACCTGCCCTGTTCCTACCCTGTCCCTGCCCTGTTCCTGCCCTGTTACTACCCTGTTCCTGCCCTGCTCCTACCCTGTTCCTGCCCTGTTACTACCCTGTTCCTGCCCTGTTCCTACCCTGTTCCTGCCCTGTTCCTACCCTGTTCCTACCCTGTTCCTACCCTGTTCCTACCCTGTTCCTGCCCTGTTCCTACCTGCCCTGTTCCTACCCTGCTCCTGCCCTGTTCCTGCCCTGTTACTACCCTGTTCCTACCCTGTTCCTGCCCTGTTCCTACCTGCCCTGCTCCTGCCCTGTTCCTGCCCTGTTACTACCCTGTTCCTGCCCTGTTACTACCCTGTTCCTACCCTGTTCCTGCCCTGTTCCTACCCTGTCCCTGCCCTGTTACTACCCTGTCCCTGCCCTGTTCCTGCCCTGTTCCTACCCTGTCCCTGCCCTGTTCCTACCCTGTCCCTGCCCTGTTACTACCCTGTCCCTGCCCTGTTCCTACCCTGTCCCTGCCCTGTTACTACCCTGTCCCTGCCCTGTTCCTACCCTGTACCTGCCCCGTTCCTACCCTCTTCCTGCCCTGTTACTACCCTGTTCCTACCCTGTTCCTGCCCTGTTCCTACCTGCCCTGTTCCTGCCCTGTTACTACCCTGTTACTACCCTGTTCCTGCCCTGTTCCTGCCCTGTTCCTACCTGCCCTGCTCCTGCCCTGTTCCTGCCCTGTTACTACCCTGTTCCTGCCCTGTTCCTACCCTGTTCCTACCCTGTTACTACCCTGCTCCTACCCTGTTCCTGCCCTGTTCCTACCCTGTTCCTACCCTGTTCCTACCTGCCCTGTTCCTACCCTGTTCCTACCTGCCCTGTTCCTGCCCTGTTCCTACCCTGTTCCTACCCTGTTCCTGCCCTGTTTCTACCCTGTTCCTGCCCTGTTCCTGCCCTGTTCCTACCCTGTTCCTACCCTGTTCCTGTCCTGTTACTACCCTGTTCCTACCCTGTTACTACCCTGTTACTACCCTGTTCCTGCCCTGTTCCTACCCAGTCACCATCAGGTTGCTACTCTGTCGCTCTAATTGGCTCACAGCCTGCAAATGTCACACAGAGGGAATGCCCTTAGGATGTGATGAGGGTGTGTGTCTGGTGGGGGGAGGGGGTACTAAGTCTCCCGAATCCCAATCCAAACCAACTCAACCCTGGGGCACTCATAGTCTCGCCCACCAACCACCTACTGCCTACTAACCTGTCAATCTGGGGTAGGTGGAACTCCATAGAAAACAAGAGACATGAACTCCTTTGAAAAAATACCCCAAACCCCTCAGGTCTACGTGTGGTCTGTCGGCTGGGGACTGACACGGTATGTATAGCTTAGCACTGAGCCGGACAACAAGCATCACCTCAGAAAGATGTCACAGCAGAAATGACATATCACTACCAATCATATCACTACCAATCATATCACTACCAATCACATCACTACCAATCACATCACTACCAATCACATCACTACCAATCACATCACTACCAATCATATCACTACCAATCACATCACTACCAATCATATCACTACCAATCACATCACTACCAATCACATCACTACCAATCACATCACTACCAATCACATCACTACCAATCACATCACTACCAATCACATCACTACCAATCACATCACTACCAATCACATCACTACCAATCACATCACTACCAATCACATCACTACCAATCACATCACTACCAATCACATCACTACCAATCACATCACTACCAATCACATCACTACAATCATATCACTACCAATCATATCACTACCAATCATATCACTACCAATCACATCACTACCAATCACATCACTACCAATCACATCACTACCAATCACATCACTACCAATCACATCACTACAATCATATCACTACCAATCATATCACTACCAATCACATCACTACCAATCACATCACTACCAATCACATCACTACCAATCTGAACAGTAACACAAGTAAACAACAATATGGACGATTACACCGTAATATTTCTTCATAGGTTACAGCCGTCAAAACAAGCAGCAAGGTGTGAGTTGACGGGCCGCTGTGTGTGTGTGTGTGTGTGTGTGTGTGTGTGTGTGTGTGTGTGTGTGTGTGTGTGTGTGTGTGTGTGTGTGTGTGTGTGTGTGTGTGTGTGTGTGTGTGTGTGTGTGTGTGTGTGTGTGTGTGTGTGTGTGTGTGTGTGTGTGTGTGTGTGTGTGTGTGTGTGTGTGTGTGTGTGTGTGTAAAATGACGGAGCAGCGTGTTGAGTTCACACTGTATGTGAGTTGGTGGGGCGGTGATGGTGTTTTACACTGCTGTGAGAAGAAGGTCTCTGACAGAATAATAGAACCCACGACGAAAGAGAGGAGGAGGAGATGGAGGAGGAGGTGGAAGAGGAGGTGGTGGAGGAGGGGGAGGAAGAGGAGGTGGAGGTGTGAAACTGTCAGGAACCAGAGGGACCAGGCCCAGAGGCAATAACCTGGGAGTGACCGACAAACACCTCCCCACACCTCAGGACCTCTGAACGGGCACCGTAAACTACAGACACCCGCTGATCTTATATCAGAACCAGCAGGGGGGGCTAGGGCAGGGGAGGGCAGAGGGGCTGGGGAGGGCAGAGGAGAGGGGCTTTCCCAAGCACGGGGCAGATTAGACGTGTACTGTCAGGTATCAACTCACACTCTTCTGCTTGTTTTAACACCCCTGGAGCAGGACTGGAGAATAGGGGGGGGGGGGGATGACACAGGGGGACGGCAGGGGGAAGTAGGGAGGGGGTCTGGGTTCACAGGCCTGGAGGGCTACAAATGGTCCACAGGACAAAGGGAAAGCCCCTGTTGAGAAAGTTAATGAGGTTTGTTGAACTTTGACCTTTGAGCTAAGTGGTGTTACAGTATCAGGCCTATTCCTGCTCTGATGTGCTACATTTACATTTACATTTAAGTCATTGCTACATGGGTGTTATGGTTCATACCAATTCTGTTTGGCGAAGAAGTTCCCTTGAACAGGTAGCCTAGTGGTTAGCACATTGGGCTAGTAAATACGAGGTTGCTAGATCGAATCCCCAAGCAGATTAGGTAAAAATATATTATTCTGCTCCTGAACAAGGCAGGCACTGTTCCCTGGTAGGCCGTCATTTTAAATAAGAATTTGTTTACTCGCCTAGTTAAATAAAAAGGTATCTTTTCAAGTGAAAGTTACCCGGGAAATAAATATTTCCTATGCATTGATGGAGCGCAGATAACAAGAGCTTTTAATAAAGGAGGCAAACCTGACTAACCGCTTCAATGGCTTTATATACAACATAACAGATGGAGAATGGAGAGACTATTTAAAGGGAGTGTTGAGGCGGAGACACAGAAGAGAGGTGTGGGACGGAAAAACATACGCTCAACTGAAAAAACATTGTTAAATGGCACTGAGCTTCTCTTCAGGCATTATATCAGACAGCCTACCGTGACGGTAGAGATCAAAATAAAGGGTGCTTCCCAAATTGCATCCTATTCAGTGTAGTGCACATCTTTAGTAGATAGTAGTGGTGCACTATACTGAGTCTATGAAACATTAGGAACACCTGCTCTTTTCATGATATAGACTGACCAGGTGAATCCAGGTGAAAGATATGATTCCTTATTGATGTCACCTGTTAAATCCACTTCAATCAGTGGTGATGAAGGGGAGGAGACGGGTTAAAAATGAAGGGGAGGAGACAGGTTAAAGATGAAGGGGAGGAGACAGGGTTAAAAATGAAGGGGAGGAGACAGGGTTAAAGATGAAGGGGAGGAGACAGGTTAAAGATGAAGGGGAGGAAACAGGGTTAAAGATGAAGGGGAGGAGACAGGGTTAAAGATGAAGGGGAGGAGACAGGGTTAAAGATGAAGGGGAGGAGACGGGTTAAAGATGAAGGGGAGGAGACGGGTTAAAGATGAAGGGGAGGAGACGGGTTCAAGATGAAGGGGAGGAGACGGGTTGAAGATGAAGGGGAGGAGTCGGGTTAAAGATGAAGGGGAGGAGTCGGGTTAAAGATGAAGGGGAGGAGACAGGTTAAAGATGAAGGGGAGGAGACGGGTTAAAGATGAAGGGGAGGAGACAGGTTAAAGATGAAGGGGAGGATACGGGTTAAAGATGAAGGGGAGGAGACGGGTTAAAGATGAAGGGGAGGAGACGGGTTAAAGATGAAGGGGAGGAGACGGGTGAAAGATGAAGGGGAGGAGACGGGTTAAAGATGAAGGGGAGGAGACGGGTTAAAGATGAAGGGGAGGAGACAGGGTTAAAGATGAAGGGGAGGAGACGGGTTAAAGATGAAGGGGAGGAGGCGGGTTAAAGATGAAGGGGAGGAGACGGGTTAAAGATGAAGGGTAGGAGACGGGTTAAAGATGAAGGGGGGGAGACAGGGTTAAAGATGAAGGGGAGGAGACGGGTTAAAGATGAAGGGGAGGAGACGGGTTAAAGATGAAGGGGAGGAGACAGGGTTAAAGATGAAGGGGAGGAGACAGGTTAAAGATGAAGGGGAGGAGACAGGGTTAAAGATGAAGGGGAGGAGACAGGGTTAAAGATGAAGGGGAGACAGGTTAAAGATGAAGGGTTAAAGATGAAGGGGAGATGAGGGGACGGGTTCAAGATGAAGGGGAGGAGACGGGTTAAAGTTGAAGGGGAGGAGACAGGTTAAAAATGAAGGGGAGGAGACAGGGTTAAAGATGAAGGGGAGGAGACAGGTTAAAGATGAAGGGGAGGAGACAGGGTTAAAGATGAAGGGGAGGAGACAGGTTAAAGATGAAGGGGAGGAGACAGGGTTAAAGATGAAGGGGAGGAGACAGGGTTAAAGATGAAGGGGAGGAGACGGGTTAAAGATGAAGGGGAGGAGACAGGTTGAAAATGAAGGGGAGGAGACAGGTTGAAAATGAAGGGGAGGAGACAGGTTAAAGATGAAGGGGAGGAGTCGGGTTAAAGATGAAGGGGAGGAGACAGGTTAAAGATGAAGGGGAGGAGACAGGTTAAAGATGAAGGGGAGGAGACAGGTTAAAGATGAAGGGGAGGAGACAGGGTTAAAGATGAAGGGTAGGAGACAGGTTAAAGATGAAGGGGAGGAGACAGGTTAAAGATGAAGGGGGGAGACAGGGTTAAAGATGAAGGGTAGGAGACAGGTTAACGATGAAGGGGAGGAGACAGGTTAAAGATGAAGGGGAGGAGACATGTTAAAGATGAAGGGGAGGAGACAGGGAGGAGACAGGGTTAAAGATGAAGGGGAGGAGACGGGTTAAAGATGAAGGGGAGGAGACGGGTTCAAGATGAAGGGGAGGAGACAGGTTGAAAATGAAGGGGAGGAGACAGGTTAAAGATGAAGGGGAGGAGTCGGGTTAAAGATGAAGGGGAGGAGACAGGTTAAAGATGAAGGGGAGGAGACAGGTTAAAGATGAAGGGGAGGAGACAGGGTTAAAGATGAAGGGTAGGAGACAGGTTAAAGATGAAGGGGAGGAGACATGTTAAAGATGAAGGGGAGGAGACAGGTTAAAGATGAAGGGGAGGAGACAGGTTAAAGATGAAGGGGAGGAGACAGGTTAAAGATGAAGGGGAGGAGACAGGGTTAAAGATGAAGGGTAGGAGACAGGTTAAAGATGAAGGGGAGGAGACGGGTTAAAGATGAAGGGGAGGAGACAGGTTAAAGATGAAGGGGAGGAGACAGGGTTAAAGATGAAGAGGGTCAAAATGTTTGGTATACTCAGTGTATATACGGAATACGGTGCCGTCTGGGACACAAAGAAAGAGCTGTTATGCTACAAACATTCGCTTTGTCCCAACTGTCTATTTAGTTCGTTATTAACGGATGGCATCGGCAGCCATCCTGAGCACACTGTCATGTTGTCCTTGGCCTCAATCCCCATGACAACTGCTGGATTCAACGACTACCAAAAAAAGAATCACACACACACACACACACACACACACACACACACACACACACACACACACACACACACACACACACACACACACACACACACACACACACACACACACACACACACACACACAGGTATGGAGCAGGTGTGATGGTTTCTAAACCCCCTGCCTCTGTGATTTTCAATTTTCAAAGTGAAATCATCAACAGTGGCTCTGCTGTTTAGTACTAAGCAAAACAAGTTCTATCAACAAACTAGCTAAATCATACACTCATTGAGCCTATGTTAATGGGGGGGGGTCCAAACCCTTCTAAACCCTCTTTTAAGTCCTTATCAGTTGCTGCTGTGTTAAATACCAACAGTAGGCTAAGCACCTCTAAAGCTAACAGCCATAGGGAACCTAACAGTGATGATATTATGTCCATGAAACAGACAAGTGGGTTTTGCCTACAGAACAACACCAGAGGTGCTCAGTCTTATGAAACGGACTGCATCCTAAATAGCACCGATTCCCTATATAGTGCACTACTTTAGACCAGAGTAGTGCACTAGATATAGGGAATAGGGTGCCATAGGGCTCTGGTCTAAAGTAGTGCACTATATAGGGAATAGGGTGCCATAGGGCTCTGATCAACAGTAGTGCACTATATAGGGAATAGGGTGCCATTTGGGAGACAGTGTTTATCTCTGGATCCCCTGGGGGAGATAAGCTCAGTACTGAACGGATGCAAAACTACCACACCGAGAGGACAGTTTGGACAGAAAACATTTCCTGACAGAAACTGTATTGCATAACGAAATCACAAAGTGCTGCACTGGCTGACCCACCAGTAGCTATATAATCTAGATCAGTAGAGGCTGCTGAGGGGAGGACGGCTCATAATAATGTCTGGAATGGAGTCAATGGAGTGGTATCAACCACATCGAAGAAGTGGTTTCCATGTGTTTGATATCACTGCATCGACTCCATTCCAGACATTATTATGAGCCGTCCTCCCCTCAGCAGCCTCTACTGATCTAGATTATATGACACACTGTCTATCTAGACCATATGACACAGTGTCTATCTAGACCATATGACACAGTGTCTATCTAGACCATATGACATACTGTCTATCTAGACCATATGACACAGTGTCTATCTAGACCATATGACATACTGTCTATCTAGACCATATGACATACTGTCTATCTAGACCATATGACATACTGTCTATCTAGACCATATGACATACTGTCTATCTAGACCATATGACACAGTGTCTATCTAGACCATATGACACAGTGTCTATCTAGACCATATGACACAGTGTCTATCTAGACCATATGACACAGTGTCTATCTAGACCATATGACACAGTGTCTATCTAGAGCATATGACACAGTGTCTACCTAGACCATATGACACAGTGTCTATCTAGACCATATGACATACTGTCTATCTAGACCATATGACATACTGTCTATCTAGACCATATGACATACTGTCTATCTAGACCATATGACATACTGTCTATCTAGACCATATGACACAGTGTCTATCTAGACCATATGACACAGTGTCTATCTAGACCATATGACACAGTGTCTATCTAGACCATATGACACAGTGTCTATCTAGACCATATGACACAGTGTCTATCTAGACCATATGACACAGTGTCTATCTAGACCATATGACACAGTGTCTATCTAGACCATATGACACAGTGTCTATCTAGACCATATGACATACTGTCTATCTAGACCATATGACATACTGTCTATCTAGACCATATGACACAGTGTCTATCTAGACCATATGACACAGTGTCTATCTAGACCATATGACACAGTGTCTATCTAGACCATATGACACAGTGTCTATCTAGACCATATGACACAGTTTTCCAGTTTTATATGTATATTTAAAACCAACTACTTTCAGTCCGAATGGATCATTTTTCAGCGTAGTAACAAACCCACACTGCAACCTATGCCAGCCCTAACTGTTCCCACCCCTATTGTTGGCGGAGAGCAAATGTTGCAGTTTTAAAGCTAATTTCCCGACAATTCTACACATTTTGCATGGGGCAGATATATTTTGTAGCTGTTTTAAAGCTAATTTCCTGACAATTCTACACATTTTGCATGGGGCAGATATATTTTGTAGCTGTTTTAAAGCTAATTTCCTGACAATTCTACACATTTTGCATGGGGCAGATATATTTTGTAGCTGTTTTAAAGCTAATTTCCCCGACAATTCTACACATTTTGCATGGGTCAGATATATTTTGTAGCCGTTTTAAAGCTAATTTCCTGACAATTCTACACATTTTGCATGGGGCAGATATATTTTGTAGCTGTTTTAAAGCTAATTTCTCCAACAATTCTACACATTTTGCATGGGGCAGATATATTTTGTAGCCTTTTTAAAGCTAATTTCCCTGACAATTCTACACATTTTGCATGGGGCAGATATATTTTGTAGCCGTTTTAAAGCTAATTTCCCGACAATTCTACACATTTTGCATGGAGCAGATATATTTTGTAGCCGTTTTAAAGCTGATTTCCCGACAACTCTACACATTTTGCATGGGGCAGATATATTTTGTAGCTGTTTTAAAGCTAATTTCTCCAACAATTCTACACATTTTGCATGGGGCAGATATATTTTGTAGCCGTTTTAAAGCTAATTTCCCGACAATTCTACACATTTTGCATGGGGCAGATATATTTTGTAGCTGTTTTAAAGCTAATTTCTCCGACAATTCTACACATTTTGCATGGGGCAGATATATTTTGTAGCCGTTTTAAAGCTAATTTCTCTGACAATTCTACACATTTTTGCATGGGACAGATATATTTTGTAGCTGTTTTAAAGCTAATTTCCTGCAATTCTATGCATTCTTCCAATGTCTTATGTGTGTTTATATGATGCCTGCGGTCCGTATTGACCCCGTTATGGAAGATCTAGACCACATAACACAGTGTCTGTCTAGATCAGCTGGGTTCAGGCTCATCCTTAATATTTTTCTTTACCAACTGTAATTTGGCTGTAGGCCACTATGTCAGAAACAAAACAAAAAAAGCTTTTGGGTCTTAAAAATATAGGGTTAGGCATAAGATAAGAAGTGCGTTTAAGGTTAGGGTTGAGTTTAAAAATCTGATTTTACGATTTGTATTGCTGAACTTATCGCAGGACTGCCGGCTGTCCAAGTAAATAATGGCAGCAGTAGGATCCCCATTAGCCGACAGCAATGGCGGCAGGTGGACATGGTTCTGTTTTGAGTTAAAGGTGGTAGGTCCTGCCCTCTACTGGCGATGGAAAGAATAGCAGCTAGAGAGAGCACATTTTAAAAATATTTTTTATTTATTTAACTAGGCAAGTCAGTTTTAAGAACAAATTCTTATTTAAATTACATGATAAATACTATTAACTCTTCAAATGGAATACAATATTTGTAAATATATAATAATATAGAAAAATAAAAAGAGAAAAAAGAGGTTATTTCTAAATTCATAGTTGCAACAGGAAATCCTTAAAGTTATCGAGCTTATCAAGTAGGGACATAGTTCCAGGCAAACACTGTTCAAGTAGATTCTAAGACATAGAAGTAAATAACAACATTAGGTAACACTAAATAAGGACTTACATTCATAAACTACTCTATTACTGAGAATCTTAAGAGTATAGTATATTTTAGTGGGATGACCTAATTTACATTTAAGTCATTTAGCAGACGCTCTTATCCAGAGCGACTTACAAATTGGTGCATTCACCTTATGACATCCTAATGATCTCGTCTTGCATTACTAAAAACTGGTGTGTGGAAAATGACCTGATAAATAATTTTTCAAAAAAAGACAAAAGTAGATAAAACAATAATAGTTGTATCATCAGTTTTTCTTTCCATTTGGGAATTGTTAACACAATCAGAGAAACATTCAAAACATGCTGCATGACTTGGTATGAAGGGTTGGTATGCGGTGAAGTCAGTAGGTCGAAGGCTCGGTATGCAGTGATGTCAGCGACTGTGCTTTTCCAACATGGCGTCAGTGTGGTTCACCCAGACGGTTTACCAAATGACATCATCACCATCAGCACTTAGCTAGAATCTCCTGGCAGCTCTTGTACACTTTGACCAGGCAGTTCAGCCTTGGTTTTGAGCTCTGAAAGAGGAATGAAAGGTAAACTATAATCAGACAGGTGAATGTAGAGGTCAGTCAGGCTTCAACGCGCGGGGGTAGGCTTCAACGCGCGGGGGTAGGCTTCAACGCGCGGGGGTAGGCTTCAACGCGCGGGGGTAGGCTTCAACGCGCGGGGGTAGGCTTCAACGCGCGGGGTAGGCTTCAACGCGCGGGGTAGGCTTCAACGCGCGGGGGTAGGCTTCAACGCGGGGGTAGGCTTCAACGCGCGGGGTAGGCTTCAACGCGCGGGGGTAGGCTTCAACGCGCGGGGGTAGGCTTCAACGCGCGGGGGTAGGCTTCAACGCGCGGGGGTAGGCTTCAACGCGCGGGGGTAGGCTTCAACGCGCGGGGGTAGGCTTCAACGCGCGGGGGTAGGCTTCAACGCGCGGGGGTAGGCTTCAACGCGCGGGGGTAGGCTTCAACGCGCGGGGGTAAAACTACATCAGATCCAAAGGTTTTAATTATTATTATTTATTTTTTTCATGTGAAGAACACAGGACATTTCACATGTCCGAAATGTGATGTATAAATAAATCTTGATTTGATTTAGATACAGACATGCATTTTAAACAGTATGTTATATCCATAATGATCCCGAAGCTCACCTGAAACAGCGGGACCACGGTAGACACTGCCTCTGGATCTGAGGGGTCCTTCAAGAGGATGCAAAGATAGTAGATGACGGTTTGCTGAAGAAAAAAAAAAAACACATCATAAGATACTATATAATAATATTGTATATACCATTTATCAGACTACTTTATCCAAAGCGACTTTCAGTCATGCATTGTTCACTGTCCTACGATCATCAGATAAGTTATAGCAGGATCCATCGAACTTTATCTGAACGAGAAGCAGTCAACGCCTTTAGTGACGATCAAATCAACTGTGGAAATGTACCTTCATCAGCTCAGTGTCCTATTTCCTCACCATGTGAATAGCTACAATAATTACTATGTCTTTGATTTTCCTCACCATGTGAATAGCTACAATAATTACTATATCTTTGATTTTCCTCACCATGTGAATAGCTTCATTAATTACTATATCTTTGATTTTCCTCACCATGTGAATAGCTTCAATAATTACTATGTATTTGATTTTCCTCACCATGTGAATAGCTTCATTAATTACTATATCTTTGATTTTCCTCACCATGTGAATAGCTTCATTAATTAATATATCTTTGATTTTCCTCACCATGTGAATAGCTTCATAATTACTATATATTTTATTTTCCTCACCATGTGAATAGCTTGATTAATTACTATATCTTTGATTTTCCTCACCATGTGAATAGCTTGATTAATTACTATATCTTTGATTTTCCTCACCATGTGAATAGCTTCATTAATTAATATATCTTTGATTTTCCTCACCATGTGAATAGCTTGATTAATTACTATATATTTTATTTTCCTCACCATGTGAATAGCTTCAATAATTACTATGTCTTTGATTTTCCTCACCATGTGAATAGCTTCATTAATTACTATATCTTTGATTTTCCTCACCATGTGAATAGCTTGATTAATTACTATATCTTTTATTTTCCTCACCATGTGAATAGCTTCATTAATTACTATATCTTTGATTTTCCTCACCATGTGAATAGCTTGATTAATTACTATATCTTTTATTTTCCTCACCATGTGAATAGCTTCATAATTACTATGTCTTTGATTTTCCTCACCATGTGAATAGCTTCATTAATTACTATATCTTTGATTTTCCTCACCATGTGAATAGCTTCATTAATTACTATGTCTTTGATCTTGCCCATCTCTATGAAGTCTGTAGACTCCCTGCCGGAGGCGTAGCTAGAAGACACCTGGACACCCAGAGAACCAATGATGAGCAGCGTCTCATGGTCCACCTTCACAAAGTGGATGTGAAACATCATACCGACCAGGGTGATGATTATGGCACTGGAGAGAACGGCTGTGTTCTGGAGAGAGATGAAGAGAATGGCATTGAAGTAAAAAATAAAAAGTTTTAATCTCTCTGTAGACTCAGGGTGCTCCACATACAGCAACTTTGAGAAGAGACCAGCATTGAACTGATTGAACAACAACAACACTTTTCTATATTATTAATCTAGCTTAGTGGGTTACCGACACTGGCCCTAAAGTGCTATAGGGGCACGCTTTTGTTCTAGACCTGCACTAACACCACCGATACAACCACACAACACCTGCTGAGCAGTTGGTTGAATCAGATGTGTTTAGTGTCGGGCTGGAACAAAATCCTGCACACCCAGTAGCTTCCCGGGAACTGGATTGTTGACCAGTGACGCAGGTGCCACGGTCAAAACTATTAAGACTGTATAGGGAATTAGGGTGCCATTTGGGACTAAACCCTAGTCTCCTTACCTCGGTGACGAAGAATATGATGTAGGCCGATAGCCAGACGGCGCAGGTGTAAGCCATCACTCTGCCTATGGAGACTTTAGCCGAGCTAACCGTGAACTCCCTGCAGAAACCCGAGTGACTTTGACACTCCAGAGAGATGGCCTTGCCGTCGATGTCCGTGTAGGTTTCATCTTCCATGCTGTAATGCTGGTCACCGTTCTGCATAAACTCTCTAGATGACTGAATGTCAATAGCTGGAACTTGGAGTGATGTCTAGCTAACGTTAGCTGTCGTCTAACTAATGTCCACAGTGAGGAGACAGCTTACTAGCTATAGCTAACAATGTGGAGACTGAATAAACTATTTAAAAACCATTAACAATAACTAACATATTTGCATACGCTAAGTTACTAGTTTACTTCAAAGCCAGTGAATCCGGAAATTCACTTGCTCTCAATATTGACTATTAATGGCACAAAACTAGGTCAACATCGATGAGAAAACCTCTTTGACCGAACTGGCAAGCTACAAACTTTGAGGTGCATTGTGGGGAAAGTAAGCTATTTCCAAACAACAACTACATTTCCCAGGATGCTTCGCGGTCTATAACTTTTGACCTCTGGATCAGCTGATGAAACTGTGAACAACATCTAGGTGTTGGGCAGCGAAATGATCCTTATAAGAGAGGTATATGTATACACAACGGTGTCTTTGTGATTGTGATTGCATACCATGTGTGTTTATTAAAAGAGTATTGCGTTGTTTTGTGTGTAGAAGGTGAAAAAACGTTTAGGTTAGGAAATATCTTGGCAAACTAAGCTTGGTCCATATTTTTGGCTTGACAAAGGCTTTTGTTGATGGGTTGATTCTTGAGAAATGGGTCGTTTCAGTTGATGTGGAGTAACTGACAAATATGTTAGTGTTTTCTTATATATATATTTTTTCTATATTTTTATATATATTATTTTCTCTCTCTCTCTATATATATATCTATATATATATATCTATATATATCTATATATATATATATGCAGATTTGTTGTTTTTGCACAGAGTCACGGTTGTCAATTTCTACTCTCAAAGTCGCTTAGCCAACAACAACAGCAGCTAAACAAACACCAAGCTATCTAACGTTATCTAATGCCAATGTTATTGGTGGTTGATAGCTATCGATTGCTTGCAGGTGGTTCTGGCTGCATGTCTGGACATGTATGTAGGAAGTCGTCATGATTGTTTTGCTGACACACAGACAGATCTGTAATTTAAAGAGTCATTTGATGTCAAAGTGATCTGTCACAGTTCATTTTTGAAAATTGATCTGCTAAGTGTTTTTGGGGAGTATAGAAGAGGCACTACTACCATAACGTACTAAATAAGAAAACATTTCAATCTTTTAACACCTTACAGACTATAGCCATAAACATATTCTACATCAGTCTGGTATCGTTAAACCCGAGTGTAGTTTTCGACTCTTCAGCAACAGTTCCTCAGGCACAGATTATAGGCATAAAGGCGCACTTGTTAGCAGTACCACACCGAAGTGTTAATTATGAGTGGTCAAGGTCCGTCTGTAGGTAAAGGGATCAACACCATCCTGGTGTGTCAGGAGAGCTGGAGAGCTACGCCTGAGGCGGCTCAGACGACGACGCCTTCGATTGCGACGAGTGCGGCAGTCTGCAGTGTGTCCTCCGCGATCTGGAGCTCCATCGCCAGGAACGCATCGCCCCGGGACACGTCCCTTTCTGTGACTCCTGTAAAGGGGACAACCGCGGCTTTGGGGTGAACAGGGGCTGGCTGAGGGCAGTGGTGCGCTGCCAGGGCTGTAAGAGTAACCTCTGTTTGGACTGCCAGAAGCGGAGCCACAGCGCGGTGAACAAGTGGAAGCACCCTGTGACCCTCTACCCTCCTCCGGTGAAAGCCCAGGATAGTAGCCTTGAGGCTGGGGATGGAGGGGAGATGGAGGCCCTGAACGCAAAACTGGAGAAGGTGTGCAGCTTCTTACTGGTGGATGAGAAGGAGGAGATGCAGGTGAGTGACATATTGTGTGCTTGAATGCATCCCAAATGGCACCCTGTTCCCTTTATAGTGTACTTATTTTTGACCAGGCCCCACAGAGTCATACTCAACCCCCTCACTGTAAACTCTAATCAACCCCCTCACTGTAGACTCTAATCAACCCCCTCACTGTAAACTCTAATCAACCCCCTCACTGTAGACACTAATCAACCCCCTCACTGTAGACTCTAATCAACCCCCTCACTGTAGACACTAGTCAACCCCCTCACTGTAGACTCTAATCAACCCCCTCACTGTAGACTCTAATCACTAGGAACTTGTGTATATCTGAAAAGATTGGATGATGGGTATAAGGCAGTTTGCAGTTTGACAATCTGTATGAAACTCCAAGGAGAAATATCTTAAATAATCGTCCTTGACGATTATTGACATGTCAGTCATTGACATGTCAATGAACAATGGAGCTGGCAAGTGTATCTTGATCTGGGACCAGGCTATGGAAGGAGACACCAGATCTAGGACCAGGCTATAGAAGGAGACACCAGATCTGGGACCAGGCTATAGAAGGAGACAACAGATCTGGGACCAGGCTATAGAAGGAGACACCAGATCTGGGACCAGGCTATAGAAGGAGACAACAGATCTGGGACCAGGCTATAGAAGGGGACAACAGATCTGGGACCAGGCTATAGAAGGAGACAACAGATCTGGGACCAGGCTATAGAAGGAGACAACAGATCTGGGACCAGGCTATAGAAGGAGACAACAGATCTGGGACCAGGCTATAGAAGGAGACAACAGATCTGGGACCAGGCTCGACCGATACTCTGTTTGGTTGAGGAAAGTACTTCACCACAGACTGACCTCTGTTGTATTGAATCTCTAGTTACAGGACGAGGAAGACTTTGTGAGCCGGCTGGACTGCAGTCTAGAGGAACTCCTCAAGGTCGTGTCTATCTTTGGAAACACTGGGGGAGGGGAAGTCCCACGCCCTGAATCACACCTTCTTCCTGGGGCGAGAGGTGTTCCAGACGTCCTCCACCCAGGAGTCCTGCACCGTGGGGGTCTGGGCTGCCATGAACCCCACTGCCTGGGGGCAGGCACAGAGGGACTGCTGGGGGCAGGCACAGAGGGACTGCTGGGGGCAGGCACAGAGGGACTGCTGGGGGCAGGCACAGAGGGACTGCTGGGGGCAGGCACAGAGGGACTGCTGGGGGCAGGCACAGAGGGACTGCTGGGGGCAGGCACAGAGGGACTGCTGGGGGCAGGCACAGAGGGACTGCTGGGGGCAGGCACAGAGGGACTGCTGGGGGCAGGTACAGAGGGACTGCTGGGGGCAGGCACAGAGGGACTGCTGGGGGCAGGCACAGAGGGACTGCTGGGGGCAGGCACAGAGGGACTGCTGGGGGCAGGTACAGAGGGACTGCTGGGGGCAGGCACAGAGGGACTGCTGGGGGCAGGCACAGAGGGACTGCTGGGGGCAGGCACAGAGGGACTGCTGGGGGCAGGTACAGAGGGACTGCTGGGGGCAGGTACAGAGGGACTGCTGGGGGCAGGTATGACTAAATGTGAAACAGGAGCTGGACATGCACTGATGGTAGCTAGACACAACAGCAAGGCTTCGACTGACATCTGATTGGTCAAAACCTTGTTGGATCAAAAGACTAGGCTAGAGTATAACTTCTCTGTCTGAGGGGAATGCTGTCTGTCTGTTGAGGGAATGCTGTCTGTCTGTCGAGGGGAATGGTGTCTGTCGTGGAGAATGCTGTATGTCTGTCTGTCGAGGGGAATGTTGTCTGTCTGTCTGTCTGCCGAGGGGAATGCTGTCTGTCTGTCTGTCGAGGGGAATGCTGGCTGTCTGTGTTTGTCGAGGGGAATGCTGTCTGTCTGTGGAGGGGAAGGCCTAAAGGCTTTTGATGATGATCACATTGGGAGCACTAACCAGTCAGCAGACATCTACTAACACTTCACCTTCCTCGGTTCCCACCTAGGATCCAATCAGGGCCAGCGTACCCGGCTGCTCCTCAAAGTCCTTGCCGTCTCCGACCTCGTTATCTACCGTACCCATGCCGACCGTCTCCATGCCGACCTGTTCAAGTTCCTAGGTGATGCTTCGGAAGCCTATCTGAAGCACTTCACCAGAGAGCTTGAAGGCCACTACGGCCCGGTGTGGCCTGGATCTCTCTCTCTCTCTCTCTCTCTCTCTCTCTCTCTCTCTCTCTCTCTCTCTCTCTCTCTCTCTCTCTCTCTCTCTCTCTCTCTCTCTCTCTCTCTCTCTCTCTCTCTCTCTCTCTCTCTCTCTCTCTCTCTCTCTCTCTCTCTCTCTCTCTCTCTCTCTCTCTCTCTCTCTCTCTCTCTCTCTCTCTCTCTCTCTCTCTCTCTCTCTCTCTCTCTCTCTCTCTCTCTCTCTCTCTCTTACATCTCTCTCTCTCTCTCTCTCTTCTCTCTCTCTCTCTCTACATCTCTCTCTCTCTCTCTCTCTCTCATCTCTCTCTCTCTTCTACATCTCTCCTCTACATCTCTCTCTTCCCTCTCTCATCTCTTTCTCCCTCTTTCTTCCCTGATGAATACTTCACCTGCTCCAGTATCTGTCTCAGCTGTGGGTTAGTTCTTCACCTGATCCAGTATCTGTCTCAGCTGTGGGTCAGCAGTAAAACCTCTCAGCCCTTGCCTTAACAGGAAGCCAGTGTAGGGAGGCTCTCTCTAATATGATCATTTTTTGGTTCTAGTCAGGATTCTAGCAGCCGCATTTAGCACTAACTGAAGTTTATTTAGTGCTTTATCCTGGTAGCTGGAAAGTAGAGCATTGCAGGAGTCTAATCTAGAAGTGACAAAAGCATGGATACATTTTTTTGCATAATTTTGGGACATAAAGTTTCTGATTTTTGCAATGTTACGAAGATAGAAAAAATCTATCCTTGAAATATTCTTGATATGTTCGTCAAAAGAGAGATCAGTGTCCAGAGTAACACTGAGGTCCATCACAGTTTGATTTGAGTTGACTGAACAACCATCAAGATGAATTGTCAGATCCAACAGAAGATCTCTTTCTTTGGACCGAGAACTAGCATCTCTGTTATGTCCGAGTTTAAAAGTAAAACATTTGCCGCCATCCACTTCCTTGTGTCTGAAACACAGGCTTCCACGGATCTCTATCTTGGGGCTTCACCGTGTTTCATCTAAATGTACAGCTGTGTATCGTCCGCATCTCTGAAAGTTAACATTTTGTAATCCTGCTGACAGATAAGATCTAAACCAGGCCAGAACTTGTCCGTGTAGACCAATTTGGGTTTCCAATCTCTCCAAAAGAATGTGGTGATCGATGGTATCTAAAGCAGCACTAAGGTCTAGGAGCTCTTACAAATGCAGAGCCTTGGTCCGACACAATTAAAATGTACTACAATGTACTGTACTCTCTCTCTCTCTCTCTCTCTCTCTCTCTCTCTCTCTCTCTCTCTCTCTCTCTCTCTCTCTCTCTCTCTCTCTTACATCTCTCTCTCTCTTACATCTCTCTCTCTCTCTCTTACATCTCTCTCTCTCTCTCTCTTACATCTCTCTCTCTCTCTCTCTCTTACATCTCTCTCTCTCTCTCTCTCTCTCTCATCTCTCTCTCTCTCTCTCTCTCTCTTACATCTCTCTCTCTCTCTCTCTCTCTTACATCTCTCTCTCTCTCTCTCTCTCTTACATCTCTCTCTTACATCTCTCTCTCTCTCTCTCTCTCTCTCTCTCTCTCTCTTACATCTCTCTCTTACATCTCTCTCTCTCTCTCTTACATCTCTCTCTCTCTCTCTTACATCTCTCTCTCTCTCTCTCTCTCTCTCTCTCTCTCTCTTACATCTCTCTCTCTCTCTCTCTCTCTTACATCTCTCTCTCTCTCTCTTACATCTCTCTCTCTCTCTCTTACATCTCTCTCTCTCTCTCTCTCTCTCTCTCTCTTACATCTCTCTCTCTCTCATCTCTCTCTCTCTCTCTTACATCTCTCTCTCTCTCTCTCTCTCTCTCTCTCTCTCTCTCTCTTACTCTCTCTCTCTCTCTCTCTCTCATCTCTCTCTCTCTCTCTCTCTTACATCTCTCTCTCTCTCTCTCTCTCTCTCTTACATCTCTCTCTCTCTCTCTCTCTCTCTCTCTCTCTCTCTCTCTCTCTCTCTCTCTCTCTCTCTCTCTCTTCTACATCTCTCTCTCCTCTACATCTCTCCTCTACATCTCTCTACATCTCTCTACATCTCTCCTCTACATCTCTCTACATCTCTCTCTCTCTCTCTCTCTTCCCCTCTCCCCTCTACATCTCTTTCTCCCTCTTTCTTCCCTGATGAATACTTCACCTGCTCCAGTATCTGTCTCAGCTGTGGGTTAGTTCTACACCTGATCCAGTATCTGTCTCAGCTGTGGGTTAGTTCTTCACCTGATCCAGTATCTGTCTCAGCTGTGGGTTAGTTCTTCACCTGCTCCAGTATCTGTCTCAGCTGTGGGTTAGTTCTTCACCTGATCCAGTATCTGTCTCAGCTGTGGGTCAGCAGTAAAACCTTGAAATCAGCCCTTGCCTTAACAGGAAGCCAGTGTAGTTAGTGCTTTATCCTGGTAGCTGGAAAGTAGAGCATTGCAGGAGTCTAATCTAGAAGTGACAAAAGCATGGATACATTTTTTTGCATAATTTTGGGACATAAAGTTTCTGATTTTTGCAATGTTACGAAGATAGAAAAAATCTATCCTTGAAATATTCTTGATATGTTCGTCAAAAGAGAGATCAGTGTCCAGAGTAACACTGAGGTCCATCACAGTTTGATTTGAGTTGACTGAACAACCATCAAGATGAATTGTCAGATCCAACAGAAGATCTCTTTCTTTGGACCGAGAACTAGCATCTCTGTTATGTCCGAGTTTAAAAGTAAAACATTTGCCGCCATCCACTTCCTTGTGTCTGAAACACAGGCTTCCACGGAGGGCTATTTTGGGGCTTCACCGTGTTTCATCTAAATGTACAGCTGTGTATCGTCCGCATAGCAGTGAAAGTTAACATTTTGTAATCCTGCTGACAGATAAGATCTAAACCAGGCCAGAACTTGTCCGTGTAGACCAATTTGGGTTTCCAATCTCTCCAAAAGAATGTGGTGATCGATGGTATCTAAAGCAGCACTAAGGTCTAGGAGCACGAGGACAAATGCAGAGCCTTGGTCCGACACAATTAAAATGTACTACATTCACAAGTGCAGTCTCAGTGCTCTGATGGGGTCTCAGTGCTATGATGGGGTCTAAAACCAGACTGAAGCATTTCGTATACATTGTTTGTCTTCAGGAAGGCAGTGAGTTGCTGTGCAACAGCTTTTAAATTGTATTTTGAGAGGAATGGAAGATTCGATATAGGCTGATAATTTTTTATATTTTCTGAGTCAAGATTTGGCTTTTTCAAGAGAGGCTTTATTACTGCCACTTTTAGTGAGTTTGGGACACATCCGGTGGATAGAGAGCCGTTTAGTTTGGTACACATCCGGTGGATAGAGAGCCGTTTAGTTTGGTACACATCCAGTGGATAGAGAGCCGTTTAGTTTGGTACACATCCAGTGGATAGAGAGCCGTTTAGTTTGGTACACATCCAGTGGATAGGGAGCCGTTTAGTTTGGGACACATCCAGTGGATAGGGAGCCGTTTAGTTTGGTACACATCCAGTGGATAGGGAGCCGTTTAGTTTGGTACACATCCAGTGGATAGGGAGCTGTTTAGTTTGGTACACATCCAGTGGATAGGGAGCCGTTTAGTACGTTCAACATAGGAGGGCCAAGCACAGGAAGCAGATCTTTCAGTAGTTTAGTTGGAAATGGGTCCAGTATGCAGCTTGAAGGTTTAGGGGCCATGATTATTTTCATCATTGTGTCAAGAGATATAGTACTAAAACACTTGAGCGTCTCTCTTGATCCTCGGTCCTGGCAGAGTTGTGCTGACTCAGGATAACTGAGCTTTGGAGGAATATGCAGATTTAAAGAGGAGTCTGTAATTTACTTTCTAATGATCATGACCTTTTCATCAAGAAGTTTATTACTGCTGAAGTGAAAGCCATCCTCTCTTGGGGAATTCTGCTTTTTAGTTACTTATTCAATGTGTACTAACCCTCTTCCTGTCAGGTCTAACCCTCTTCTAGTCAGGTCTAACCCTCTTCCGGTCAGGTCTAACCCTCTTCCTGTTGTACTAACCCTCTTCCTGTCAGGTCTAACCCTCTTCTAGTCAGGTCTAATCCTCTTCCGGTCAGGTCTAACCCTCTTCCTGTTGTAGTAACCCTCTTCCTGTTGTAGTAACCCTCTTCCGGTCAGGTCTAACCCTCTTCCTGTCAGGTCTAACCCTCTTCCTGTCAGGTCTAACCCTCTTCCTGTTGTACTAACCCTCTTCCTGTTGTAGTAACCTTCTTCCTGTTGTAGTAACCCTCTTCCTGTCAGGTCTAACCCTCTTCCTGTTGTAGTAACCCTCTTCCTGTCAGGTCTAACCCTCTTCCTGTTGTAGTAACCCTCTTCCTGTCAGGTCTAACCCTCTTCCTGTTGTAGTAACCCTCTTCCTGTCAGGTCTAACCCTCTTCCTGTTGTAGTAACCCTCTTCCTGTCAGGTCTAACCCTCTTCCTGTCAGGTCTAACCCTCTTCCTGTTGTACTAACCCTCTTCCTGTCAGGTCTAACCCTCTTCCTGTCAGGTCTAACCCTCTTCCTGTCAGGTCTAACCCTCTTCCTGTTGTAGTAACCCTCTTCCTGTCAGGTCTAACCCTCTTCCTGTTGTAGTAACCCTCTTCCTGTCAGGTCTAACCCTCTTCCTGTTGTACTAACCCTCTTCCTGTCAACCCTCTTCCTGTCAACCCTCTTCCTGGTCTAACCCTCTTCCTGTCAGGTCTAACCCTCTTCCTCTTCCTGTCAGGTCTAAACCCTCTTCCTGTTGTACCCTCTTCCTGTCAGGTCTACCCTCTTCCTGTCAGGTCTAACCCTCTTCCTGTTGTACTAACCCTCTTCCTGTCAGGTCTAACCCTTCCTGTTGTAGTAACCCTCTTCCTGTCAGGTCTAACCCTCTTCCTGTTGTAGTAACCCTCTTCCTGTCAGGTCTAACCCTCTTCCTGTTGTAGTAACCCTCTTCCTGTTGTACTAACCCTCTTCCTGTCAGGTCTAACCCTCTTCCTGTTGTACTAACCCTCTTCCTGTCAGGTCTAACCCTCTTCCTGTTGTAACCCTAACCCCCTCTTCCTGTCAGGTCTAACCCTCTTCCTGTTGTAGTAACCCTCTTCCTGTTGTACTAACCCTCTTCCTGTCAGGTCTAACCCTCTTCCTGTTGTAGTAACCCTCTTCCTGTTGTACTAACCCTCTTCCTGTCAGGTCTAACCCTCTTCCTGTTGTACTAACCCTCTTCCTGTCAGGTCTAACTCTCTTCCTGTTGTACTAACCCTCTTCCTGTCAGGTCTAACCCTCTTCCTGTTGTACTAACCCTCTTCCTGTCAGGTCTAACCCTCTTCCTGTTGTACTAACCCTCTTCCTGTCAGGTCTAACCCTCTTCCTGTTGTACTAACCCTCTTCCTGTCAGGTCTAACCCTCTTCCTGTTGTACTAACCCTCTTCCTGTCAGGTCTAACCCTCTTCCTGTTGTAGTAACCCTCTTCCTGTTGTACTAACCCTCTTCCTGTCAGGTCTAACCCTCTTTCTGTTGTACTAACCCTCTTCCTGTCAGGTCTAACCCTCTTCCTGTCAGGTCTGGCTGTAAGAACAGTATGAACCACCTGAAGGAGGAAGTGGACCACGAGGCTAAACATCACTGTCGCTACTCTGCTCAGTATGACAACCGTATCTACACACACACACACACACACACACACACACACACACACACACACACACACACACACACACACACACACACACACACACACACACACACACACACACACACACACACACACACACACACACACACACTAGTTATTCCTCTGATCTGAACGTCTGTACTCTGCTACTCAGGTGTGCTATGAGGGAGGGATGGAGGTGATTGTGGTTCCCAAGACGACAGCCTCCTCTGAGTCTCCCTGGTTTGGTCTGGCCATCTATGCCTGGTCTGGGTGAGTTACTGGTCAATCAGAAAGTAGTGCACTACATAGGTAATAGGGTGCCATTTGGGATGCACACCGGGTGTGCAAAACTGTCATCAAAACAAAGGGTGGATATTTTGAAGAATCTCAAATATAAAATATATTTAAATTTGTTTACCACTTTTTGGGTTACTACATGATTCCATATGTGTTATTTCATAGTTTTGATGTCTTCACTATTATTTTACAATGTAGAAAATAGTAAAAAAATAAATAAAAACCCTTGAATGAGTAGATGTGTCCAAACTTTTTAAACTAAAGTAGTGGTGGTGTTGTTTACAGGTATGTGATAGAGTGTCCCAACTGTGGGGTGATCTACAGAAGCAGGCAGTACTGGTGCGGGAACCAGGACCCAGTGGACACAGTGGTCAGGACTGAAATAGGACACGTCTGGCCTGGGGTAAGGACAAGGACAAGAGGATTCATCAAATCTCCCCATTCTTGCATGTCTTCTGAAACAACTGTATATGTATTCACACATCAAGTCTTCTCTTGAGTTGGGCCTGGGGATGGAACAACTGGTGAACATCTGAGCTTTTGGTTGTTTGCAGGGGAAGGGTGGAGTCCCTGTGTGTGTCCCTCCCCCACATCTGTTGCTATGGGGTAATGATGGAGTGTGTGTGTGTGTGTGTCTCCCATCTGTTGCTATGGGGTAATGATGGAGTGTGTGTGTGTGTGTCTCCCCCACATCTGTTGCTATGGGGTAATGATGGAGTGTGTGTGTGTGTGTGTCTCCCCCACATCTGTTGCTATGGGGTAATGATGGAGTGTGTGTGTGTGTGTGTGTCCGTCCCCCACATCTGTTGCTATGGGGTAATGATGGATTCACATCTGTTGCTATGGGGTAATGATGGAGTGTGTGTGTGTGTGTGTGTCTCCCCACATCTGTTGCTATGGGGTAATGATGGAGTTGGGCCTCCCCCACATCTGTTGCTATGGGGTAATGAACAATCTGTTGCTGAATGATGGAGTGTGTGTGTGTGTCACATCTGTTGCTTTTGATGGAGTTGTTTGTCCGTCCCCCAGTTGCTATAGGGTAATGATGGAGTGTGTGTGTGTGTGTCCGTCCCCCACATCTGTTGCTATGGGGTAATGATGGAGTGTGTGTGTCCGTCCCCCACATCTGTTGCTATGGGGTAATGATGTTAGGGACAAAACAGGATGAGTCACAATAATTATAATTATTTTTGTAATGCCGATCCTGGTTGTATGTAACAATCTTTCAAATGAAATGCCAACATTTTATTACATATTATTCCTTAATTGTGGAAATAAATTAACATATGTACGGTTTATGTACTTACAGAAAACGTTTGACCTCTGTCATTGCCAACAAAGGGTATATAACAAAGTATTGAGATAAACTTTTGTTTTTGACCAAATACTTATTTTCCACCATAATTTGCAAATAAATTCATAAAAAAATCCTACAATGTGATTTTCGGGATTTGTTTTCCTTCATTTTGTCTGTCATAGTTGAAGTGTACCTATGATGAAAATTCAGGCCTCTCTCATCTTTTGAAGTGGGAGAACTTGCACAATTGGTGGCTGACTAAATACTTTTTTGCCCCACTGTATATATAGATATGTGTACCAGTCAAAAGTTTGGACACACCTACTCATTCAAGGGGTTTTCTTTATTCTTATTCTTACAGTTATCTACATTGCAGAATAATAGTGAAGACGTGGAGACTATGAAATAACACTTATGGAATCATGAAGTAACCAAAAAAAGTGTTAAACAAATCACAATATATTTGAGATTCTTTAAAGTAGCCACCCTTTGCCTTGATGACAGCTTTGATGACAGCTTTTGACACTCTTTGGCATTCTCTCAACCAGCTCCATGAGGAATGCTTTCCAACACTCTTGAAGGATTTCCCACATATGCTGAGCACTTGTTGCTTTTCCTCCAGTCTGTGGTCCAACTCATCCCAAACCATCTCAATTGGGTTGATGTCGGGGGATTGTGGAGGCCAGGTCATCTGATGCAGCACTCCATCACTCCCCTTGGTCAATATTTTGACTGGTACTGTGTATATTTACAAAAAATGTATGGGGGATTGAAAATGACACAGACAATTACATTGATGATGGCTACAATCTATCTGCAATATTAAAGCTGATCTACACCTTTTAAGAAATACAATTTAATAAAGAACAAGAGAGGAGGGAACCAGGACCCAGTGGTCAGGACTGAGATACAGCACATCTGACCTGGGGTAAGAACAGGAGAGGAGGGAACCAGGACCCAGTGGTCAGGACTGAGATACAGCACATCTGGCCTGGGGTAAGAACAGGAGAGGAGGGAACCAGGACCCAGTGGTCAGGACTGAGATACAGCACATCTGACCTGGGGTAAGAACAGGAGAGGAGGGAACCAGGACCCAGTGGTCAGGACTGAGATACAGCACATCTGACCTGGGGTAAGAACAGGAGAGGAGGGAACCAGGACCCAGTGGTCAGGACTGAGATACAGCACATCTGACCTGGGGTAAGAACAGGAGAGGAGGGAACCAGGACCCAGTGGTCAGGACTGAGATACAGCACATCTGACCTGGGGTAAGAACAGGAGAGGAGGGAACCAGGACCCAGTGGTCAGGACTGAGATACAGCACATCTGACCTGGGGTAAGAACAGGAGAGGAGGGAACCAGGACCCAGTGGTCAGGACTGAGATACAGCACATCTGACCTGGGGTAAGAACAGGAGAGGAGGGAACCAGGACCCAGTGGTCAGGACTGAGATACAGCACATCTGACCTGGTCAGGACTGAGATACAGCACATCTGGGGTAAGAACAGGAGAGGAGGGAACCAGGACCCAGTGGTCAGGACTGAGATACAGCACATCTGACCTGGGGTAAGAACAGGAGAGGAGGGAACCAGGACCCAGTGGTCAGGACTGAGATACAGCACATCTGACCTGGGGTAAGAACAGGAGAGGAGGGAACCAGGACCCAGTGGTCAGGACTGAGATACAGCACATCTGACCTGGGGTAAGAACAGGAGAGGAGGGAACCAGGACCCAGTGGTCAGGACTGAGATACAGCACACACACAGCAGAACAGGAGACGACTCCCCTACTCATCCCACGGCCCATATTCATAAAGCGTCAGAGTGCTGATCTAGGATCAGATTTCCCCCTGTTCACGTCATCTTATTCATTGTGATCTGACAGGTGAAAGTGATCAGCATTCCTTCGCTGAGAGGCTATGGCCCCTCGTCTGGATTATTCTAGAAGCTTTACACATTGACATGCGGTCGACAACATACCAGAACAGCCACTGGTTCTTTCAGTTTGGCAACTTTTATTTAATTAACCTTTATTTAACCAGGCAAGTCAGTTAAGAACAAATTCTTATTTACAATGACGGCCTACTTGAGAACAGTGGGTTAACTGCCTTGTTCAGGGGCAGAATGATATATATTTTTTTACCTTGTCAGCTCTGGGATTTGATCTAGCAACTTTTCAGTTACAGGCCCAACGCTCCAACCACTAGGGTACCTGCCGCTCCAAAATGAAGCCTCTAGAAGGTAGAATCTAGAATGTACCGTAATGAGCTATACATACTGACTGACTTCTCTGTCATTCATATTACTGCCCTTCTCTCTCGCTCCCTTTCTCTCTCGCTCCCTTTCTCTCTCGCCCTTTCTCTCTCTCTCTCTCTCTCTCTCTCTCTCTCTCTCTCTCTCTCTCTCTCTCTCTCTCTCTCTCTCTCTCTCTCTCTCTCTCTCTCCCTTTCTCTCTCTCTGTCTCTCTCTCTTTTCTCTCTCTCTCTTTCCCCTCTCTCCCTGTCTCGTTCCTTCCACTCTCATCCCTTCCCTTCTCTCCCTTTCTATCTCTCTCTTTCTCTCTCTCTCTCTTTCCCCTCTCTCTCGCTCCTTCCACTCTCTCTCCTCTCTCCAGTCGGATGGTTTTCTGAAGGACAACAAAAATGTAGCTCAGAGACTGTTGGATGGTGTGAACTACATCTCCCAGAGTGTGTCAGAGCTCAGTGTGAAACCTGCCAAAGCTGTCCCTTCCTGGCTCACCGACCAGATCGCCCCGGCCTACTGGAAACCCAGCTCCCTCATCCTGGTACGTGGTCCTCACAGCCATCTGGTCATACTGATATAGACACAGCATGGATCCAACATGGCTGACATATATGCATTTTCAGAACCAACATGGAGATGAAGTGACTCACTGGCAATGAAGGCTATTTTGAGGGTTGTAATGCAGTATCTGTCTCTTTCTCCCTCTTTCTCTCTCTCTTTCTCTCTCACTCTTTTATGAAGAGGTATGTAGGGCAGTCAGATGTACTTCATTCCAACCCAGTGATTCCCTAAGTTCTCAAGCCTCAGCTGTGCAGTCAACATCTTCGCTACACTCGCATTAACATCTGCTAACCATGTGTATGTGACAAATAAAATTTGATTTGATCTTTAGACATGTCCATGCTGTCAAGGTTTATTGTTTATGACTGTATAAAGACTGTCCATTGCTCCTATGACTGTGTAGACTGTCAATTGCTCCTATGACTGTGTAGACTGTCCATTCCTCCTATAACTGTGTAAAGACTGTCCATTGCTCCTATGACTGTGTAGACTGTCCATTCCTCCTATAACTGTGTAGACTGACCATTGCTCCTATGACTGTGTAAAGACTGACCATTGCTCCTATGACTGTGTAAAGACTCACCTTCTGGGTGAGTACTGCTGTAGCCCTCTGGGTGAGTACTGCTGTAGCCCTCTGGGTGAGTACTACTGTCGCCCTCTGGGTGAGTACTGCTGTCGCCCTCTGGGTGAGTACTGCTGTCGCCCTCTGGGTGAGTACTGCTGTAGCCCTCTGGGTGAGTACTGCTGTAGCCCTCTGGGTGAGTACTGCTGTAGCCCTCTGGGTGAGTACTGCTGTAGCCCTCTGGGTGAGTACTGCTGTAGCCCTCTGGGTGAGTACTACTGTAGCCCTCTGGGTGAGTACTATAGCCTTCTGGGTGAGTACTGCTGTAGCCCTCTGGGTGAGTACTGTAGCCCTCTGGGTGAGTACTGCTGTAGCCCTCTGGGTGAGTACTGCTGTAGCCCTCTGGGTGAGTACTACTGTAGCCCTCTGGGTGAGTACTGCTGTAGCCCTCTGGGTGAGTACTACTGTAGCCCTCTGGGTGAGTACTGCTGTAGCCCTCTGGGTGAGTACACACATTTTTTATTTTTTATTTTATTTCACCTTTATTTAACCAGGTAGGCCAGTTGAGAACAAGTTCTCATTTACAATTGCGACCTGGCCAAGATAAAGCAAAGCAGTTCAACACATACAACAACACAAGAGTTACACATGGAGTAAAACAAACATACAGTCAATAGCACAGTAGAAAAATAAGTCTATATACAATGTGAGCAAGTGAGATGAGATGAGGGAGGTAAAGGCAAAAAAGGCCATGGTGGCGAAGTAAATACAATATAGCAAGTAAAACATTGGAATGGTAGATTTGCAGTGGAAAATGTGCAAAGTAGAGATATAAATAATGGGGTGCAAAGAAGCAAAATAAATAAATACAGTAGGGGAAGAGGTAGTTGTTTGGGCTAAATTATAGATGGGCTATGTACAGGTGCAGTAATCTGTGAGCTGCTCTGAAAATTGGAAACACTTATCTCCCTCACTATCTTTAAGCATGTTCCAGTTTAGGTTGCCTAGCAGCACAAGCTCTGAAGATAGATGGGGGGCAATCAGTTCACATATGGTGTCCAGAGCACATCTTGGGGCAGAGAGTGGTCTATAGCAGGCGGCAACGGTGAGAGACTTGTTTTTAGAGAGTTGGATTTTTAAAAGTATAAGTTCAAATTGTTTGGGTACAGACCTGGATAGTATGACAGAACTCTGCAGGCTATCTCTGCAGTAGATTGCAACACCGCCCCCTTTGGCCGTTCTATCTTGTCTGAAAATGTTGTAGTTAGGGATGGAGATTTCAGAGTTTTTGGTGACAGGACAACACGGGACAACACAGATACAACACAGATATCACAGATTTAACAGGTACAGCACAGATATAACATATTTAACACAGATATAACATATTTAACACATATATAACATATTATAACATATTTAACACAGATATAACATATTATAACATATTTAACACAGATATAACATATTTAACACATATATAACATATTATAACATATTTAACACAGATATAACATATTTAACACATATATAACATATTTAACACAGATATAACATATTTAACACAGATATAACATATTATAACACAGATATAACATATTTAACACAGATATAACATATTATAACACAGATATAACATATTATAACATATTATAACATATTTAACACATATATAACATATTATAACATATTTAACACATATATAACATATTTAACACAGATATAACATATTTAACACAGATATAACATATTATAACACAGATATAACATATTTAACACAGATATAACATATTATAACACAGATATAACATATTATAACATATTATAACATATTTAACACATATATAACATATTATAACATATTTAACACAGATATAACATATTTAACACATATATAACATATTATAACATATTTAACACAGATATAACATATTTAACACAGATATAACATATTATAACACAGATATAACATATTTAACACATATATAACATATTTAACACAGATATAACATATTTAACACAGATATAACATATTATAACACAGATATAACATATTTAACACAGATATAACATATTATAACATATTATAACATATTATAACATATTTAACACATATATAACATATTATAACATATTTAACACAGATATAACATATTTAACACAGATATAACATATTATAACATATTTAACACAGATATAACATATTTAAAACAGATATAACATATTATAACATATTATAACATATTTAACACAGATATAACATATTTAACACAGATATAACATATTATAACATATTATAACATATTTAACACAGATATAACATATTTAACACAGATATAACATATTATAACATATTATAACATATTATAACATATTATAACATATTTAACACAGATATAACATATTATAACATATTATAACATATTTAACACAGATATAACATATTATAACATATTTAACACAGATATAACATATTTAACACAGATATAACATATTATAACATATTTAACACAGATATAACATATTATAACATATTTAACACATATATAACATATTATAACATATTTAACACAGATATAACATATTATAACATATTTAACACAGATATAACATATTTAACACAGATATAACATATTATAACATATTTAACACAGATATAACATATTATAACACATTTAACACAGATATAACATATTATAACATATTTAACATAGATATAACATATTATAACACAGATATAACAGATTATAACACAGATATAACATATTTAACACAGATATAACATATTTAACACAGATATAACATATTTAACACAGATATAACATATTATAACATATTTAACACAGATATAACATATTATAACATATTTAACACAGATATAACATATTTAACACAGATATAACATATTATAACATATTTAACACAGATATAACATATTTAACACAGATATAACATATTATAACATATTTAACACAGATATAACATATTATAACATATTTAACACAGATATAACATATTATAACATATTTAACACAGATATAACATATTTAACACAGATATAACATATTATAACATATTTAACACAGATATAACATATTTAACACAGATATAACATATTATAACATATTTAACACAGATATAACATATTATAACACAGATATAACAGATTATAACACAGATATAACATATTATAACACAGATATAACATATTTAACACAGATATAACATATTTAACACAGATATGACAGGTACAACACAGATATCACAGATTATAACACAGATATAACAGGTACAGCACAGATATAACAGATTATAACACAGATATAACACATAACAGACACAACATGCAGTTGAAGTCGGAAGTTTACATACACTTAGGTTGGAGTCATTAAAACTCGTTTAACATTATTTCACTTATAATTCACTGTATCACAATTCCAGTGGGTCAGAAGTTTACATTCACTAAGTTGATTGTGCCTTCAAACAGCTTGGAAAATTCCAGAAAATGTCATGGCTTTAGGATAATGTCATGGCTTCTGATAGGCTAAAATGATCTATAGCCACAGTAAAACGAGTCCTATCTCGACATAACCTGAAAGGCCGCTCAGAAAGGAAGAAGCCACATCTTCAGAACCGCCATAAAAAAAAGCCAGACTATGGTTTGGAACTGCACATGGGGACAAAGATCATACTTTTTGGAGCAATGTCCTCTGGTCTGATGAAACAAAAATAGAACTGTTTGGCCATAATGACCATCATTATGTTTGTTGGAAAAAGGGGAAGGCTTGCAAGCCGAAGAACACCATCCCAACAGTGAAGCACGGGGGTGGCAGCATCATGTTGTGGGGTGTGCTTTGCTGCAGGAGGGACTGGTGCACTTCACAAAATAGATTGCATCATGAGAACGGAAAATTATGTGGATATATTGAAGCAACATCTCAAGACATCAGTCAGGAAGTTAAAGCTTGGTCACAAATGGGTCTTCCAAATGGACAATGACCCCAAGCATACTTCCAAAGTTGTGGCAAAATGGCTTAAGGACAACAGAGTCAAGGTATTGGAGTGGCCATCACAAAGCCCTGACCTCAATCCTATAGAAAATTTGTGAGCAGAACTGAAAAAGCGTGTGCGAGCAAAGAGGCCTAAAAACCTGACTCAGTTACACCTGCTCTGCCAGGAGGAATGGGTCAAAATTCACCCAACTTATTGTGGGAAGGCTACCCAAAACATTTGACCCAAGTTAAAGACAATGCTATCAAATACTAATTTGATTGTATGTAAACTTCTGACCCACTGGGAATGTGATGAAAGAAATAAAAGCTGAAATAAATCATTCTCTCTACTTAAAATAAAGTGGTGATCCAAACTGACCTAAGACTGACTTAATTTTTACTAGGATTAAAAGTCAGGAATTGTGAAAAATGGAGTTTAAATGTATTTGGCTAAGGTGTATGTAAACTACCGACTTCAACTGTATAAATATGTATATTTTTAGATACCTTGCTTTGAAGTAGTCTACCTTATCCAGCTGATCCCTGATTCATTGCATGAGGGGATAACTTTGTAAAGACCAAATATTTGGTTGTAATGTTGCACTATTTTATATGAGGTTGGCAACCATCCTTCAAGATGGGTGTGCAAGTTTTTCTTTTCCCCAGCCCCACTCAAATCAAATCAAAGCAAATGTATTTATATAGCCCTTCGTACATCAGCTGATATCTCAAAGTGCTGTACAGAAACCCAGCCTAAAACCCCAAACAGCAAACAATGCAGGTGTAGAAGCACAGCTTTTCACCAAAACAGGGGCAGGGAAACGCTTTGCTATAATTTAAACAGCTGATTGTCGCTGTAAATGTGCAACCCAGTGTACCTTCTTAGGCCTCTCCTCCTCGTAGATTATCACTGTGTTTGTTCTGCTCTCTCTCTTGCAGCAGCTCCTCCTCGTAGATTATCCCTGTGTTTGTCCTGCTCTCTCTCCTGCAGCAGCTCCTCCTCGTAGATTATCCCTGTGTTTGTCCTGCTCTCTCTCCTGCAGCAGCTCCTCCTCGTAGATTATCCCTGTGTTTGTCCTGCTCTCTCTTGCAGCAGCTCCTCCTCGTAGATTATCCCTGTGTTTGTCCTGCTCTCTCTTGCAGCAGCTCCTCCTCGTAGATTATCCCTGTGTTTGTCCTGCTCTCTCTTGCAGCAGCTCCTCCTCGTAGATTATCCCTGTGTTTGTCCTGCTCTCTCCTGCAGCAGCTCCTCCTCGTAGATTATCCCTGTGTTTGTCCTGCTCTCTCTCCTGCAGCAGCTCCTCCTCGTAGATTATCCCTGTGTTTGTTCTGCTCTCTCTCTTGCAGCAGCTCCTCCTCGTAGATTATCCCTGTGTTTGTCCTGCTCTCTCTTGCAGCAGCTCTCTGGTCGTAGATTATCCCTGTGTTTGTCCTGCTCTCTCTCCTGCAGCAGCTCCTCCTCGTAGATTATCCCTGTGTTTGTCCTGATCTCTCTCCTGCAGCAGCTCCTCCTCGTAGATTATCCCTGTGTTTGTCCTGCTCTCTCTCCTGCAGCAGCTCCTCCTCGTAGATTATCCCTGTGTTTGTTCTGCTCTCTCTCTTGCAGCAGCTCCTCCTCGTAGATTATCCCTGTGTTTGTCCTGCTCTCTCTTGCAGCAGCTCCTCCTCGTAGATTATCCCTGTGTTTGTTCTGCTCTCTCTCCTGCAGCAGCTCCTCCTCGTAGATTATCCCTGTGTTTGTTCTGATCTCTCTCCTGCAGCAGCTCTCTGGTCGGAGGGTTACAGTAACGGTGCTTCTCAGCGTCAAAGTTGAACCCTGGCAACTCTGGAGATGGAAGGAAGGAACTAAGGAGGGGAGGAAGAAAGGAAAAAAAGGACATGCAAGGAGAGGACAAGGTGAGGACAAGGGAAGGACAAGGGGAGGACAAGGTGAGGACAAGGGGAGGACAAGGTGAGGACAAGGGGATGACAAGGTGAGGACAAGGGGAGGACAAGGTGAGGACAAGGGGAGGACAAGGTGAGGACAAGGTGAGGACAAGGGGAGGACAAGGTGAGGACAAGGTGAGGACAAGGTGAGGACAAGGGGATGACAAGGTGAGGACAAGGTGAGGACAAGGGGAGGACAAGGTGAGGACAAGGGGAGGACAAGGTGAGGACAAGGGGAGGACAAGGGGAGGACAAGGTGAGGACAAGGGGAGGACAAGGTGAGGACAAGGGGAGGACAAGGGGAGGACAAGGGGAGGACAAGGTGAGGACAAGGAGAGGACAAGGAGAGGACAAGGTGTGGTTCACCTGATGTCTCTGATACAGTCAGGCCCGGTGTGGTTCACCTAATGTCTCTGATACAGTCAGGCCCGGTGTGGTTCACCTAATGTCTCTGATACAGTCAGGCCCGGTGTGGTTCACCTAATGTCTCTGATACAGTCAGGCCCGGTGTGGTTCACCTAATGTCTCTGATACAGTCAGGCCCGGTGTGGTTCACCTAATGTCTCTGATACAGTCAGGCCCGGTGTGATTCACCTAATGTCTCTGATACAGTCAGGCCCGGTGTGGTTCACCTAATGTCTCTGATACAGTCAGGCCCGGTGTGATTCACCAAAACGTCTCTGATTACAGTCAGGCCCGGTGTGGTTCACCTAATGTCTCTGATACAGTCAGAGTATAACTGACCTGGAGCAGCAGTGCTGGAGGATGATGAAGACGAAGAGACGGCAGCATCAGAACGAGGCCTACTCTCTGGAGTCCTGTCTCTGAAGGAGGGGCCTGCACCACTGATGCCATTTAACCAGGCAAGTCAGTTAAGAACAAATTCTTATTTACAATGACGGCCGTGGGTTAACTGCCTTGTTCAGTGGCAGAACAACAGATTTTTTACCTTGTCAGCTCGGGGATTTGACAAAACAAGCAGGTATAGTATAGAAAACCATTGCACCATCTAAAACCACTGTGGAATATTTTTTTTGAAAACCAAAAAAATAATGTTTTCAGATGTTTGAAACTGATCTACTAAACCAAGAGTAAAATACTAAAAAATGTTTTTTTAACTTAAGCACAGGAAGCATAGAAAAAGCGCACATAGAACAGATCTACTACATCTTATACCTGCTTTCGATGAGAACGACAGATCTACAACTCACATTTCTATGTGAATTTGTCAGGTCCCCCCGCCTTTAATAAAATGGTGTTATACGTGTATTAATAAGAGATTGCGACGTTGATCAAATATATTATTGAACATGCTGGTTACACCTGCATCCGTTTGCTGTTTGGGGTTTTAGGCTGGGTTTCTGTACAGCACTTTGTGACATCATCTGCATCGTTTGCTGTTTGGGGTTTTAGGCTGGGTTTCTGTACAGCACTTTGTGACATCGGCTGATGTAAGAAGGGCTTTATAAATACATTTGATTTGATTGGAGGAGCTTGACACAAAGTTCCTCTACCTGCTACAATGCTGCGTCCATGTGACCAATGTTAAACACCCGCCAGCCAAACCTCATTGGTTTATCGCCTGACAATAACGGCCCTCTTTGCGGCTTTACGATTGGACACGTGTGCTTTCAATCACTCTCCCCCTCCTCTGAAAGGAAATCTAAAAATGTTAAGATCATTCTCATGAACTAACCATTGGAACAGAGAGCGTATAAGATGCATTAGTTGTCTGTAGTGTGACAGTAGTTGTGATTGGTTTACATTCTAGATAGAGCATCGGCCATTGCTTTGTTTGATTTTCATGTGTAAACAAACCTTCATGTGTAACTTAGGCTTCTACAATATATACATCTAAATCTACCTCCCGTTAATGTGTTTTACTTCACTGCTACATAATATTATATATATATTCTAGTACCATTCTATTTGTTTTGCTAAATGCCACTGAATGAAGTAGAGTCTCCATATAAGCATTTCGCTATACTCGCAATAACATCTGCTAACCATGTGTATGTGACCAATAACATCTGCTAACCATGTGTATGTGACCAATAACATCTGCTAACCATGTGTAAGTGACCAATAACATCTGCTAACCATGTGTATGTGACCAATAACATCTGCTAACCATGTGTAAGTGACCAATAACATCTGCTAACCATGTGTATGTGACCAATAACATCTGCTAACCATGTGTATGTGACCAATAACATCTGCTAACCATGTGTAAGTGACCAATAACATCTGCTAACCATGTGTATGTGACCAATATGTGACCAATAACATCTGCTAACCATGTGTAAGTGACCAATAACATCTGCTAACCATGTGTATGTGACCAATAACATCTGACCATGTGTATGTGACCAATAACATCTGCTAACCATGTGTATGTGACCAATAACATCTGCTAACCATGTGTAAGTGACCAATAACATCTGCTAACCATGTCTGTAAGTGACCAATAACATCTGCTAACCATGTGTATGTGACCATTAACATCTGCTAACCATGTGACCATTAACATCTGCTAACCATGTGACCAATAACATCTGCTAACCATGTGTAAGTGACCATTAACATCTGCTAACCATGTGTATGTGACCAATAACATCTGCTAACCATGTGACCAATAACATCTGCTAACCATGTGACCAATAACATCTGTGACCAATAACATCTGCTAACCATGTGTAAGTGACCAATAACATCTGCTAACCATGTGTAAGTGACCAATAACATTTCATTTGATATGCAGAGAAAATAATGATGGTCTGTTTGGGACAGGCACAAAGGAACACAGGACGACTGGCATTGCTCCCCCCCCCCTGCTAGAAAACGCAGCCACTCCTTACTGTATCTGTTTCAAATGCCCCGGGGATATACGAGTAAGTACACTGTAATGATTTGCATGTGTGCAATATAAAGTTGTACTGTTACGTAGCCTTGGCTCATCGTCTTTTACGAAACGCTTTTGACAGTTTTCTCCTAAACCACGCCTTTGCTCCTGCATCCTGGTATTGTATTGGTTAAGGAGCAGGTCGCCGAGGATCTTACTGGTTGTTTTTTACATAGGGTCCCAAACAGCTCCGAGATTTGGAATGTTTGCTTACTGTCCAATAGCAAAATGGCGACTGTCATTCAGAATCCTCTCAAATCGTAAGTAAATTCTCAAAATGCTATAATCTATGCCAAGAAAACGTTTTCGCTGGCTTGTAAATGTTTGCGCTCAATAAGTAGAAAAGGACAACAAATTGAGTGGAATAATGCAATTTGCTATTTTGATGTTATATGATGTTTATAAACATATCACACCGTGCACGTTAGGAGAAATATGCGTCGTTTTGTTCGTATTTATTGGGTTTCTACACGAATGTTTCCGGTGTACAAAGCATATCATGCGCACGCTTTTAAGAAAATATTTGTCTATGCATGAAACAACAATGTTCTGTGTGGACAAGTCAATTGTGGAGTTTTTTTTTCTTCTTTTTCAAAAGTTGTTCCATATTCGGATACATTTATAGACTAAGAACCGTAGAATAAGTATTTGTTGATCTTTCACATTTACTATTCCATTGTCCTGGTCCGTTTTATTACTTAGAATTAATGTCAACCAACAAGCGCTTCTGGTGCGCTCGCTTATTGAGAGACAGCCTACAGTCTGTCTGCCCATCACTCAAAGATGTATAGTGTGGGTTTATTTTCCCACTGAAACACATATGGAGTACCCTGATAGACACTCACAAGTGTTGCAAAAAACGATAGGCTTTCATTTGAGTATGCATCGGACAGCTTTTTACTGTCTGCGACAAATCGGCTGAGCGGGCATGAGCCGTGTCGGCGGAGGGAAACTACACTAGTTACAACCAGTGCCATCAGGGATCGCTTTCTAGGATCCGCGTATAGGCCTAGTTGTGTAATGTGATGAATAACAAGTCTGACTGTGTGTGTCAACACTGTTTTGAACTCTTCTCTCGTCATTGCTGCTCTCCTGTAGTCACGGTTTCCCTCCTGTAGTCATGGCTGCCTGCTGCCTGAACATAACCTTGTCTCTGTGTAAAGGCGATACAGCTCTATCTGTATGAGAAGTGACATGGATCTATTCACAGACAGGCTGTACGTCTCTGTCCCAAAATAGGGAACCCTATTCTCTATGTAGTGTACTACTTTTGACACCCTATTTATGGAATAGAGAGCCATTTGGGACACAATCAGACTCTCCCAGGTAGACACAGACTATCAGGAGATATTTACCCACATTTGCAGTGGAATGCAGTGAAGGGGTCTGGCACAGAGTAATGACACAGCTTATTGTAGGAGTGGTAGTCGTGAAAACAGGCTACATTCCTGGTCTACACTGAATAAGCTACGTTGTTTGGTCTAACAGATGGCCCTTCACTAACAGCAGAGCAGAGCAACCAGTCAACATGTTTGTGTCCGGATATAGGCTGAAATATGCATTCAGTTACACAAGATACCGACTTCCTTATGATGCCACTCATAGTCTCTTGGCTGTTACCATTCAATGGAGTAGCTGGCCAGTGGACAGACTGTATTCCAGTCTGCCTATATCATATTAATTAACCTGTCCCAGACTGTCTGTCTATATCATATTATTGAACCTGTCCCAGACTGTATTCCAGTCTGCCTATATCATATTAATTAACCTGTCCCAGTCTGTCTATATCATATTATTGAACCTGTCCCAGACTGTAGTCCAGTCTGTCTATATCATATTATTGAACCTGTCCCAGACTGTATTCCAGTCTGTCTATATCATATTAATTAACCTGTCCCAGACTGTATTCCAGTCTGCCTATATCATATTAATTAACCTGTCCCAGTCTGTCTATATCATATTATTGAACCTGTCCCAGACTGTAGTCCAGTCTGTCTATATCATACTAATTAACCTGTCCCAGTCTGTCTATATCACATTATTGAACCTGTCCCAGTCTGTCTATATCATATTATTGAACCTGTCCCAGTCCATAGCCCAGTCTGTCTATATCATATTATACAACCTGTCCCAGTCTGTCTATATCATATTATTTAACCTGTCCAAGTCTGTAGCCCAGTCTGCCTATATCATATTAATTAACTTGTCCCATTCTGTATTCCAGTCTGTCTATATCATATTAATTAACCTGTCCCAGTCTGTCTGTATCATATTATTGGCACTGTCCCAGTCTGTCTATATCATATTATTTAACCTGTCCCAGTCTGTCTGTATCATATTATTGAACCTGTCCCAGTCTGTAGCCCAGTCTGTCTATATCACATTATTGAACCTGTCCCAGTCTGTCTGTATCATATTATTGAACCTGTCCCAGTCTGTCTACATCATATTTTTTAAACTGTCCCAGTCCATAGCCCAGTCTGTCTGTATCATATTATTTGCACTGTCCCAGTCGGTCTATATCATATTAATGAACCCGTCCCAGTCGGTCTATATCATATTAATGAACCCGTCCCAGTCTGTCTGTATCATATTATTTAACCTGTCCCAGTCTGTCTATATCATATTAATGAACCCGTCCCAGTCGGTCTATATCATATTATTGAACCTGTCCCAGTCGGTCTATATCATATTATTCAACATGTCCCAGTCGGTCTATATCATGTTATTGAACCTGTCCCAGTCCATAGCCCAGTCTGTCTATATCATATGATTTAACCTGTCCCAGTCTGTCTATATCATATTATTCAACATGTCCCAGTCGGTCTATATCATGTTATTGAACCTGTCCCAGTCCATAGCCCAGTCTGTCTATATCATATTATTGAACCTGTCCCAGTCCATAGCCCAGTCTGTCTATATCATATTATTGAACCTGTCCCAGTCCATAGCCCAGTCTGTCTATATCATATTATTTAACCTGTCCCAGTCTGTCTATATCATATTATTCAACCTGTCCCAGTCGGTCTATATCATGTTATTGAACCTGTCCCAGTCCATAGCCCAGTCTGTCTATATCATATTATTGAACCTGTCCCAGTCCATAGCCCAGTCTGTCTGTATCATATTACCTAACCTGTCCCAGTCTGTCTATATCATATTATTGAACCTGTCCCAGTCCATAGCCCAGTCTGTTTATATCGTATTATTTAACCTGGCCCAGTCTGTAGCCCATTCTGTCTATATCATGTTATTGAACCTGTCCCAGTCTGTAGCCCAGTCTGTCTATATCATGTTATTGAACCTGTCCCAGTCTGTCTGTATTGTATTAATAACCTGTCCCATTCTGTCTATATCATATTAATAACCTGTCCCAGTCTGTCTATATCGTATTAATAACTTGTCCCAGTCTGTCTATATTGTATTATTAACCTGTCCCAGTCAGTATATCGTATTAATAACCTGTCCCAGTCTGTCTGTATCATATTACTAACCTGTCCCAGTCTGTCTGTATCGTGTTAATAACCTGTCCCGGGCTGTCTATATTGTATTACTAACCTGTCCCAGTCTGTCTGTATCGTATTAATAACCTGTCCCAGTTTCCACATTTTGTTACGTTACAGCCTTATTCTAAAATGGATTAAATAAATACAAATACTCAGCAATCTACACATAATAACCCATAGTGACATCACAATACCCCATAATGACATCACAATACCCCAGTACCTCCAGGCTCTGATCAGGCCCTACACCCAAACAAGGGCACTGCGTTCATCCACCTCTGGCCTGCTCGCCTCCCTACCACTGAGGAAGTACAGTTCCCGCTCAGCCCAGTCAAAACTGTTCGCTGCTCTGGCCCCCCAATGGTGGAACAAACTCCCTCACGACGCCAGGACAGCGGAATCAATCACCACCTTCCGGAGACACCTGAAACCCCACCTCTTTAAGGAATACCTAGGATAGGATAAAGTAATCCTTCTCACCCCCCTTAAAAGATTTAGATGCACTATTGTAAAGTGGCTGTTCCACTGGATGTCATAAGGTGAATGCACCAATTTGTAAGTCGCTCTGGATAAGAGCGTCTGCTAAATGACTTAAATGTAAATGTAACAATACCCCATAATGACATCACAATACCCCATAAGGACATCACAATACCCCATAATGACATCACAATACCCCATAAGGACATCACAATACCCCATAATGACATCACAATACCCCATAATGACATCACAATACCCCATAAGGACATCACAATACCCCATAATGACGAAGCGAAAACAGGTTTTTAGAAGTTACATAAGTATTCAGACCCTTAGCTCTAAGACTCGAAACTGAGCTCAGGTGCATCCTGTTTCCATTGATCATCCTTGAGATGTTTCAACAACTTGATTGGAGTCCACCTGTGGTAAATTCAATTGATTGGACATGATTTGGAAAGGCACACACCTGTCTATATAAGTCCCACAGTTGACAGTGCATGTCAGAGCAAAAACCAAGCCATAATGTCGAAGGAATTGTCCATTGAGCTCTGAGACAGGATTGTGTCGAGGCACAAATCTGGGGAAGGGTACCAAAACATTTCTGCAACATTGAAGGTCCCCAAGAACGCAGTGACCTCCATCATTCTTAAATGTAAGAAGTTTGGAATCACCAAGACTCTTCCTAGAGCAGGCCGCCCGGCCAAACTGAGAAATCGTAAGAGAAGGGCCTTGGCCAGGGAGGTGACCAAGAACCCGATGGTCACTCTGACAGAGCTCTAGAGTTCCTCTGTGGAGATAAGAGAACCTCCCGGAAAGACAACCATCTCTGCAGCACTCCACCAATCAGACCTTTATGGTAGAGTGGCCAGACAGAAGCCACTCAGTAAAAGGCACATGACAGCCCACTTGGAGTTTACCAAAAGGCACCTAAAGACTCTCAGACCATAAGAAACAAGATTCTCTGATTAAAACCAAGATTGAACTATTTGGCCTGAATGCCAAGCGTTACATCTGGAGGAAACCAGGCACCGTCCCTACAGTGAAGCATTGTAGTGGCAGCATTATGTTGTGGGGATGTTTTTCAGCTGCGGGGACTGGGAGACTAGTCAGGATCGAGGGAAAGATGAACGGAGCAAAGTACAGAGAGATCCTTGATGAAAACTTGCTCCAGAGCACTCAGGACCTCTGACTGGGGTGAAGGTTCATCTTCCAACAGGACAACGACCCCAAGTGCACTGCAACTCCCCCATCCAACCTGACAGAGCTTGAGAGGATGTGCAGAGAAGATTAGGAGAAACTCCCCAAATACAGGTGTGCCATGCTTATAGCATCATACCCAAGAAGACTAGAGGCTGTAATCGCTGCCAAAGGTGCTTCAACAAAGTACGTAGTAAAGGGTCTGAATACTTATGTAAATGTGATATTTCATTTTTTTTTTATGAACAAATTTGCAACAATTTCTAAACCCCTGTTTTTGATTTGTCATTATGGGGTATTGTGTGTAGATTGATGAGGAAAATAAAAACAATTTAATCCACTTTAGAATAAGGCTGTAACCTAACAAAATGTGGAAAAGTCTAAGAGCCTGAATACTTTTTGAAGACCATGTGTATATATATAAATCAGATATTAGAATATATCCTCTTTGTGCTAGAGCCTTATCACATTAGGTTGAGTGGTTTCCCTCTGACTGTTTTGATTCTATGAGAGGTGTTGGGTTTGCACTTAGCCGGCAACAACAGCCCTGTTCTATTGATAAGAGCTATTCTGGCCTTCTTCCTGGTTTGAGACAGTGGGAGGTTTGTTATCAATGGCTTTGGTCTCCTGATCTCTGCATAAAATAAAACACATTTAAAAAAGAAAATGCACTATGCAGAAATCGTACTGCCATTTTGTAATTTCAGTTTAATGTGACTAAACAAGCTAGTACATTGTAGAGAATCATTGTACCATCTAAACCGCTGGGAAATATATTTTCCATAACCCCAAAATATTGTATTTTCCACTGTTTTGAGGTTGGTGTACATAACCGAAAAGTAAAAGATGCAGGAAACAAATGAAACGTAAGAACGGGAAGCATAGAAATTGCACACGTAGAACAGATCTACTGCGTCTTAGACTTGCTTTCAATGTGAACGACAGATCTATCACTCAGTGGCATATTGCAGCTTTAACAAGAGGGAATGCATCTATCACAGGCGGCTGCTGACGGCTCAAATAATGTCCGGAACGAGCAAATGGAATGGCATTAACCACCTGGAAACCATGGAAACCATGTGTCTGATGTGTTTGTTACCATTCCACTGATTCCCCTCCAGTCATTACCACAAGCCCATTCTCCCCAATTAAGGTTCCACCAACCTCATGTGGCATGTATATACGTAAAATCCATGCTTATGAGATGGACAGATGAGAAGGGTGCATCTGTGTGTTCTGTTGATAGGAGCTATTCTGACTTCCTGGTTTGAGACAGTGGGTCATTATCCATGGCTTGTATGCTGTTCTCTGCAGAAAATAAAACCTTTTTTATACGATGTCAAATTTCTTCCAAACGCCAAATTTGAAAGTGTTCAATGTTAAGTTTAGGTATTAACTTCAAATGTTTGAAGTTAGGGGAGGGGAGAGAGTTAGGGAGAGAGAGAGAGAGAGAGAGAGAGAGAGAGAGAGAGAGAGAGAGAGAGAGAGAGAGAGAGAGAGAGAGAGAGAGAGAGAGAGAGAGAGAGAGAGAGAGAGAGAGAGAGAGAGAGAGAGAGAGAGAGAGAGAGAGAGAGAGAGAGAGAGAGAGAGAGAGAGAAAGAGAGAGAGAGAGAGAGAGAGAGAGAGAGAGAGAGAGAGAGAGAGAGAGAGAGAGAGAGAGAGAGAGAGAGAGAGAGAGAGAGAGAGAGAGAGAGAGGGAGAGAGAGCGGGAGAGAGAGAGTCGTAATATGATGTGAAATGTCTCCTATTCCTTTAAAATGGTTGTTTAGTTAACTTTTGTTTATTATTTTTAACTCCGCAAAAAAAGAAATGTCCCTTTTTCAGGACACTGTCTTTCAAAGATAATTTGTAAAATTCCAAATAACTTCACAGATCTTCAATGTAAAGTGTTTAAACACTGTTTCCCATGCTTGTTCAATGAACCATAAACAATTAATGAACATGCACCTGTGGAACGGTCGTTAAAACACTAACAGCTTACAGACGGTAGGCAATTAAGGTCACAGTTATGAAAACTTAGGACACGAAAGAGGCCTTTCTACTGACTCTGAAAAACACCAAAAGAAAGATGCCCAGGGTCACTTTTCATCTGCGTGAATGTGCCTTAGGCATGCTGCAAAGAGGCATGAGGACTGCAGATTTGGCCAGGGCAATAAATTGCAATGTCTGTACTGTGAGACGCCTAAGACAGCTGCACAGTAGCGGTACATCCGAACGTCCCACCTGCGGGACAGGTACAGGATGACAACAATAACTGCCCAAATTACACCAGGAACGCACAATACCTCAATCAGTGCTCAGACTGTCCGCCATAAGCTGAGAGAGATTGGACTGAGGGCTTGTAGGGCTGTTGTAAGGCAGGTCCTCACCAGACATCACCAGCAACAACATTGCCTATGGGCACAAACCCACCATCACTGGACCAGACAGGACGGGCAAAAAGTGCTCTTCACTAACGAGTCGCGGTTTTGTCTCACTAGGGGTGATGGTCGGATTCACGGTTATCGTCCGAGGAATGAGCGTTACACCGAGGCCTGTACTCTGGAGCGGGATCGTTTTGGAGGTGGATGCTGTGTGTCACAGCATCATCGGACTGAGCTTGTTGTCATTGCAGGCAACCTCAACGCTGTGCGTTACAGGGAAGACATCCTCCTCCCTCATGTGGTATCCTTCCTGCAGGCTCATCCTGACATGACCCTCCAGCATGACAATGCCACCAGCCATACTGCTCGTTCTGTGCCTGATTTCCTGCAAGTCAGGAATGTCAGTGTTCTGCCATGGCCAACAAAGAGCCCGGAACTCAATCCCATTTAGCACGTCTAGGACCTGTTGGATCAGAGGGTGAGGGCCATTTCCCCCAGAAATGTCTGGGAACAGGTGCCTTGGTGGAAGAGTGGGGTAACATCTCATAACAATAACTGGCAAATCTGGTGCAGTCCATGAGGAGGAGATGCACTGCAGCACTTAATGCAGCTGGTGGCCACACCAGATACTGACTGTTACTTTTGATTTTGACCCCCCCTTTGTTCAGGGACACATTATTCCACTTCTGTTAGTCACATGTCTGTGGAACTTGTTCAGTTTATGTCTCAGTTGTTGAATCTTGTTATGTTCATACAAATATTTACGCATGTTAAGTTTGCTTCAAATTAACGCAGTTGACAGTGAGAGGACGTTTCTTTTTATGCTGAGTTTATTTCACTTGCTTTGGCATATGTTTTCCATTTCAAAAAGCTCTTTGAATTTATTTGAATAGAGAGAAAAGGGGAGAGAGAGAGAGAGGGAGACAGAGAGAGAGGGAGGGAGACAGAAAGAAAGGGAGACAGAAAGGGAGAGAGACAGAGAAAGGGAGAGAGAGAGAAAGGGAGAGAGAGAAAGGGAGAGAGAGAGAAAGGGAGAGAGAGAGGGAGAGAGAGAGAAAGGGAGAGAGAGAGAGAGGGAGACAGAGCGAGGACAAGATAGAGGGGGAAAGCCCCATCTGCTCACCAGGACCCTCATCCTTCTCCCCTAAACACACACACACACACACACACACACACACACACACACACACACACACACACACACACACACACACACACACACACACACACACACACACACACACACACACACACACACACACACACACACACACACACACACACACACACACACACACACACACACACACACAGCCACGGAGGATCCCTCCCAAAACAACAGGGGGTCACAAGGACAGGGCCAACTCCTCCCACTACAGAGACACGTGTCCCATTGGTCCCAACCTACATTAGTATAATAAGGCAGTCTGTCCCATGGGTCTGTAGTGGAACAGGAGGAGGACTTAGCACAATAGCAGTGGACTGGATCTTCTCCTATGGATTTAGTCTAAGCATTTTAATGAGACTTTCAAACGTAATGCGAGTTATTACGATGTAATTACCAACGAGTAAGGCTATTCTCTGTCAGAACGGGTTGAGTTATTACGATGTAATTACCAACGAGTAAGGTTATTCTCTGTCAGAATGAGTTGAGTTATTACAATGTAATTACCAACGAGTAAGGCTATTCTCTGTCAGAATGAGTTGAGTTATTACGATGTAATTACCAACGAGTAAGTTTATTCTCTGTCAGAATGGGTTGAGTTATTACGATGTAATTACCAACGAGTAAGGCTATTCTCTGTCAGAATGGGTTGAGTTATTACGATGTAATTACCAACGAGTAAGTTTATTCTCTGTCAGAATGGGTTGAGTTATTACGATGTAATTACCAACGAGTAAGGCTATTCTCTGTCAGAATGGGTTGAGTTATTACGATGTAATTACCAACGAGTAAGGCTATTCTCTGTCAGAATGGGTTGAGTTATTACGATGTAATTACCAACGAGTAAGTTTATTCTCTGCCAGAATGGGTTGAGTTATTACGATGTAATTACCAACGAGTAAGGCTATTCTCTGTCAGAATGAGTTGAGTTATTACGATGTAATTACCAACGAGTAAGGTTATTCTCTGTCAGAATGGGTTGAGTTATTACCAACGAGTAAGGCTATTCTCTGTCAGAATGGGTTGAGTTATTACGATGTAATTACCAACGAGTAAGGCTATTCTCTGTCAGAATGAGTTGAGTTATTACCAACGAGTAAGGCTATTCTCTGTCAGAATGGGTTGAGTTATTACGATGTAATTACCAACGAGTAAGGCTATTCTCTATCAGAATGAGTTGAGTTATTACGATGTAATTACCAACGAGTAAGGCTATTCTCTGTCAGAATGAGTTGAGTTATTACGATGTAATTACCAACGAGTAAGTTTATTCTCTGTCAGAATGGGTTGAGTTATTACGATGTAATTACCAACGAGTAAGTTTATTCTCTGTCAGAATGGGTTGAGTTATTACGATGTAATTACCAACGAGTAAGGCTATTCTCTGTCAGAATGGGTTGAGTTATTACGATGTAATTACCAACGAGTAAGTTTATTCTCTGTCAGAATGGGTTGAGTTATTACGATGTAATTACCAACGAGTAAGGCTATTCTCTGTCAGAATGGGTTGAGTTATTACGATGTAATTACCAACGAGTAAGGCTATTCTCTATCAGAATGAGTTGAGTTATTACGATGTAATTACCAACGAGTAAGGCTATTCTCTGTCAGAATGAGTTGAGTTATTACGATGTAATTACCAACGAGTAAGTTTATTCTCTGTCAGAATGGGTTGAGTTATTACGATGTAATTACCAACAAGTAAGTTTATTCTCTGTCAGAATGGGTTGAGTTATTACGATGTAATTACCAACGAGTAAGGCTATTCTCTGTCAGAATGGGTTGAGTTATTACGATGTAATTACCAACGAGTAAGTTTATTCTCTGTCAGAATGGGTTGAGTTATTACGATGTAATTACCAACGAGTAAGGCTATTCTCTGCCAGAATGGGTTGAGTTATTACGATGTAATTACCAACGAGTAAGGCTATTCTCTGTCAGAATGAGTTGAGTTATTACGATGTAATTATTCTCTGTCAGAATGAGTTGAGTTATTACGAGTAATTACCAACGAGTAGGTTATTCTCTGTCAGAATGGGTTGAGTTATTACCAACGAGTAAGGCTATTCTCTGTCAGAATGGGTTGAGTTATTACGATGTAATTACCAACGAGTAAGGCTATTCTCTGTCAGAATGAGTTGAGTTATTACCAACGAGTATGGCTATTCTCTGTCAGAATGGGTTGAGTTATTACGATGTAATTACCAATGAGTAAGGCTATTCTCTATCAGAATGAGTTGAGTTATTACGATGTAATTACCAACGAGTAAGGCTATTCTCTATCAGAATGAGTTGAGTTATTACGATGTAATTACCAACGAGTAAGGTTATTCTCTGTCAGAATGAGTTGAGTTATTACGATGTAATTACCAACGAGTAAGTTTATTCTCTGTCAGAATGGGTTGAGTTATTACGATGTAATTACCAACGAGTAAGGCTATTCTCTGTCAGAATGGGTTGAGTTATTACGATGTAATTACCAACGAGTAAGGCTATTCTCTGTCAGAATGGGTTGAGTTATTACGATGTAATTACCAACGAGTAAGTTTATTCTCTGCCAGAATGGGTTGAGTTATTACGATGTAATTACCAACGAGTAAGGCTATTCTCTGTCAGAATGAGTTGAGTTATTACGATGTAATTACCAACGAGTAAGGTTATTCTCTGTCAGAATGGGTTGAGTTATTACCAACGAGTAAGGCTATTCTCTGTCAGAATGGGTTGAGTTATTACGATGTAATTACCAACGAGTAAGGCTATTCTCTGTCAGAATGAGTTGAGTTATTACCAACGAGTAAGGCTATTCTCTGTCAGAATGGGTTGAGTTATTACGATGTAATTACCAACGAGTAAGGCTATTCTCTATCAGAATGAGTTGAGTTATTACGATGTAATTACCAACGAGTAAGGCTATTCTCTGTCAGAATGAGTTGAGTTATTACGATGTAATTAACAACGAGTAAGTTTATTCTCTGTCAGAATGGGTTGAGTTATTACGATGTAATTACCAACGAGTAAGGCTATTCTCTGTCAGAATGGGTTGAGTTATTACGATGTAATTACCAACGAGTAAGGCTATTCTCTGTCAGAATGGGTTGAGTTATTACGATGTAATTACCAATGAGTAAGGCTATTCTCTATCAGAATGAGTTGAGTTATTACGATGTAATTACCAACGAGTAAGGCTATTCTCTGTCAGAATGAGTTGAGTTATTACGATGTAATTACCAACGAGTAAGTTTATTCTCTGTCAGAATGGGTTGAGTTATTACGATGTAATTACCAACGAGTAAGGCTATTCTCTGTCAGAATGGATTGAGTTATTACGATGTAATTACCAACGAGTAAGTTTATTCTCTGTCAGAATGGGTTGAGTTATTACGATGTAATTACCAACGAGTAAGGCTATTCTCTGCCAGAATGGGTTGAGTTATTACGATGTAATTACCAACGAGTAAGGCTATTCTCTGTCAGAATGAGTTGAGTTATTACGATGTAATTACCAACGAGTAAGGTTATTCTCTGTCAGAATGGGTTGAGTTATTACCAACGAGTAAGGCTATTCTCTGTCAGAATGGGTTGAGTTATTACGATGTAATTACCAACGAGTAAGGCTATTCTCTGTCAGAATGAGTTGAGTTATTACCAACGAGTAAGGCTATTCTCTGTCAGAATGAGTTGAGTTATTACGATGTAATTACCAACGAGTAAGGCTATTCTCTATCAGAATGAGTTGAGTTATTACGATGTAATTACCAACGAGTAAGGCTATTCTCTGTCAGAATGGATTGAGTTATTACGATGTAATTACCAACGAGTAAGTTTATTCTCTGTCAGAATGGGTTGAGTTATTACGATGTAATTACCAACGAGTAAGGCTATTCTCTGCCAGAATGGGTTGAGTTATTACGATGTAATTACCAACGAGTAAGGCTATTCTCTGTCAGAATGAGTTGAGTTATTACGATGTAATTACCAACGAGTAAGGTTATTCTCTGTCAGAATGGGTTGAGTTATTACCAACGAGTAAGGCTATTCTCTGTCAGAATGGGTTGAGTTATTACGATGTAATTACCAACGAGTAAGGCTATTCTCTGTCAGAATGAGTTGAGTTATTACCAACGAGTAAGGCTATTCTCTGTCAGAATGGGTTGAGTTATTACGATGTAATTACCAACGAGTAAGGCTATTCTCTATCAGAATGAGTTGAGTTATTACGATGTAATTACCAACGAGTAAGGCTATTCTCTGTCAGAATGAGTTGAGTTATTACGATGTAATTACCAACGAGTAAGTTTATTCTCTGTCAGAATGGGTTGAGTTATTACGATGTAATTACCAACGAGTAAGGCTATTCTCTGTCAGAATGGGTTGAGTTATTACGATGTAATTACCAACGAGTAAGTTTATTCTCTGTCAGAATGGGTTGAGTTATTACGATGTAATTACCAACGAGTAAGGCTATTCTCTGCCAGAATGGGTTGAGTTATTACGATGTAATTACCAACGAGTAAGGCTATTCTCTGTCAGAATGGGTTGAGTTATTACGATGTAATTACCAACGAGTAAGTTTATTCTCTGTCAGAATGGGTTCAGTTATTACGATGTAATTACCAACGAGTAAGGCTATTCTCTGCCAGAATGGGTTGAGTTATTACGATGTAATTACCAACGAGTAAGGCTATTCTCTGTCAGAATGAGTTGAGTTATTACGATGTAATTACCAACGAGTAAGGTTATTCTCTGTCAGAATGGGTTGAGTTATTACCAACGAGTAAGGCTATTCTCTGTCAGAATGAGTTGAGTTATTACCAACGAGTAAGTTTATTCTCTGTCAGAATGGGTTGAGTTATTACCAATTTAACTAACCTACATGGAACAGGACATCTGGAATGATGTTGTTTTTGAGCCTGTTGTGTCTGGGATTAGGGAAGCACACGTTGTTACACAACAGACAAGATGTTTATTTAACTAGGCAAGTCAGTTAAGAACCCATTTTTATTTTCAATGACAGCCTCGGAACAGTGGGTTAACTGCCTGTTCAGGGGCAGTACAACAGATTTGTACCTTGTCAGCTCGGGGATTTGAACTTGCAACCTTCCGGTTACTAGTCCAACACTCTAACCACTAGGCTACTTGCCGCCCCTCCACTCTAACCACTAGGCTACCTGCCACCCCTCCACTCTAACCACTAGGCTACCTGCCGCCCCTCCACTCTAACCACTAGGCTACCTGCCACCCCTCCACTCTAACCACTAGGCTACCTGCCGCCCCTCCACTCTAACCACTAGGCTACCTGCCGCCCCTCCACTCTAACCACTAGGCTACCTGCCGCCCCTCCACTCTAACCACTAGGCTACCTGCCGCCCCTCCACTCTAACCACTAGGCTACCTGCCGCCCTCCACTCTAACCACTAGGCTACCTGCCGCCCCTCCACTCTAACCACTAGGCTACCTGCCGCCCCTCCACTCTAACCACTAGGCTACCTGCCGCCCCTCCACTCTAACCACTAGGCTACCTGCCGCCCCTCCACTCTAACCACTAGGCTACCTGCCGCCCCTCCACTCTAACCACTAGGCTACCTGCCGCCCCTCCACTCTAACCACTAGGCTACCTGCCGCCCCTCCACTCTAACCACTAGGCTACCTGCCATCCCTCCACTCTAAACACTAGGCTACCTGCCGCCCCTCCACTCTAACCACTAGGCTACCTGCCGCCCCTCCACTCTAACCACTAGGCTACCTGCCGCCCCTCCACTCTAACCACTAGGCTACCTGCCGCCCCTCCACTCTAACCACTAGGCTACCTGCCGCCCCTCCACTCTAACCACTAGGCTACCTGCCGCCCCTCCACTCTAACCACTAGGCTACCTGCCGCCCCTCCACTCTAACCACTAGGCTACCTGCCGCCCCTCCACTCTAACCACTAGGCTACCTGCCGCCCCCACTCTAACCACTAGGCTACCTGCCGCCCCTCCACTCTAACCACTAGGCTACCTGCCGCCCCTCCACTCTAACCACTAGGCTACCTGCCGCCCCTCCACTCTAACCACTAGGTTACCTGCCGCCCCTCCACTCTAACCACTAGGCTACCTGCCGCCCCCACTCTAACCACTAGGCTACCTGCCGCCCCTCCACTCTAACCACTAGGCTACCTGCCGCCCCCACTCTAACCACTAGGCTACCTGCCGCCCCTCCACTCTAACCACTAGGCTACCTGCCGCCCTGGCACATCGTATAACACCTTGTCTGGCGTCTCAGACCATTATTCATGTTTATTTGATCTGATCTCCTGTCTAAAACTGAATTATAGATGTTATTCATGTGTATTTACCCTTTTATTTTCAGTTTTCTGAGGTACGAAAGAGACCTGGGCCTTTTCTCAGAGTAGGAATGCTGATCTGTCCATATAATCCTATTGATTCTGATCTAGGATCTGTCCATATAATCCTATTGATTCTGATCTAGGATCTGTCCATATAATCCTATTGATTCTGATCTAGGATCTGTCCATATAATCCTATTGATTCGGATCTAGGATCTGTCCATATAATCCTATTGATTCTGATCTAGGATCTGTCCATATAATCCTATTGATTCTGATCTAGGATCTGTCCATATAAGGGGGAAATATTGCTGATATGCCATAGATAGGCGGCCACAATGGCCTATATCTTTTTATTTTATTATTTTACCTTTATTTAACCAGGCAAGATCAGTTAAGAACAAATTCTTAATTTCAATGACGGCCTAGATACAGTGGGTTAACTGCCTGTTCAGGGGCAGAACGACAGATTTGTACCTTGTCAGCTCAGGGGTTTGAACTTGCAACCTTCCGGTTACTAGTCCAACGCTCTAACCACTAGGCTACGCTGCCGCCCCAAGGGTCGCGTGCTGTGCACTCACTGAAAATATTTGTCTCCGTGATTTGAACTGTTCGAAGGGAATACCCACGGGGGATGTAGAGGTGGTCGGGGGGGGGGGGGGGGGGGGGGGGCTCTGTGTGTGTAGATTAGGGAGAGGGCTGTGCGGAGGGGAAATGTTTTGGAGAAGGGGTGTGTGTTTTGAAGTGAGAAAGGGGGCTCTGTGTATGTGTAGATTAAGGAGAGGGCTGTGCAGAGGGGAAATGTTTTGGAGAAGGTGTGTGTGTTTTGGCGTGAGAGGGGGCTCTGTGTGTGTGTGTGTGTTTGGCCTACAGACGTTTGGCCTACGCCCCCATTTTGCATGAGAGGGAGAGGGAACTAAAGTGAGTGATGGGGGAATTGTCTGTCTGGGGGGAATTTGCTGTGTGCTTTCAGTCCAACCTGCACTCTAAACACTGGAGCAGCTGTGTGTAGGCTGAATGTATCATGGGAGAGGTAGAGGGATGTGTGTGTGGGGGGGGGGGGCAGGGTGTGTGTGTGTGTGGGGGGGGGGGCAGGGTGTGTGTGTGGGGGAGAGGGACAGGGTGTGTGTGTGTGTGTGTGTGTGTGGGGGGAGAGGTAGAGGGATGTGTGTGTGTGGGGGGGACAGGGTGTGTGTGTGTGTGTGTGTGTGGGGGAGAGGTAGAGGGATGTGTGTGTGTGTGTGGGGGGGGACAGGGTGTGTGTGTTTGTGGGGGGAGAGGTAGAGGGGTGTGTGTGTGGGGGGGGCAGTGTGTGTGTGTGGGGGGGGGGGGGGGAGAGGGACAGGGTGTGTGTGTGTGTGTGTGTGTGGGGGGTGGGGAGGGACTGTGTGTGTGTGTGGGGGGGGGACTGTGTGTGTGTGTGTGTGTGTGTGTGTGTGTGTGTGTGTGTGTGTGTGTGTGTGTGTGTGTGTGTGTGTGTGTGTGTGTGTGTGTGTGTGTGTGTGTGTGTGTGTGTGTGTGTGTGTGTGTGGACTATGTATGAGCAGGCTGACCACTAGAAATAGACTTCGATTTTGGATGTTTGAAAAAAAGAAACATCGATATATGCCTTTCCTCGGCACCAAAAAGACTAAAAACTATTGACCTGCAATGGGGTCAACTCATGATGCTCTGAGGCACGAGAATACTTGATGGAAACAGCGTGTTGTTTGTAATTATTTTGTTTTAAGCCTTCCCCAAACCCTAGGTCCTGACCCTTAAACTCTCTGAATTAATACATTTAACCTTTTTGAGTTGATTCTGTGTTATACCTGTAACCACGCAGAATTAATGAGGGAAAAAATAGACAATACGTCGAATTTCAAAGTGAAACTATGAGACCTGGTTGTGTATGAGAGGGGAGGGGTGTGAGTGTGTGTGTTTCTGTGTGTAGGCTCTGTCTGAAGGGAGGGGGAGTATGTACAGAGACATTATTTTTGGTATGTCATACAACATATGGAATTAGTTTGGAGTGAGTACCACTATGCTGTAAAGTAATCCTCAGTGATCCACTATGCTGTAAAGTAATCCTCAGTGATCCACTGTGCTGTAAAGTAATCCTCAGTGATCCACTATGCTGTAAAGTAATCCTCAGTGATCCACTGTGCTGTAAAGTAATCCTCAGTGATCCACTATGCTGTAAAGTAATCCTCAGTGATCCACTCTGCTGTAAAGTAATCCTCAGTGATCCACTGTGCTGTAAAGTAATCCTCAGTGATCCACTATTTTGTAAAGTAATCCTCAGTGATCCACTATGCTGTAAAGTAATCCTCAGTGATCCACTGTGCTGTAAAGTAATCCTCAGTGATCCACTCTGCTGTAAAGTAATCCTCAGTGATCCACTGTGCTGTAAAGTAATCCTCAGTGATCCACTGTGCTGTAAAGTAATCCTCAGTGATCCACTGTGCTGTAAAGTAATCCTCAGTGATCCACTATGCTGTAAAGTAATCCTCAGTGATCCACTATGCTGTAAAGTAATCCTCAGTGATCCACTGTGCTGTAAAGTAATCCTCAGTGATCCACTATGCTGTAAAGTAATCCTCAGTGATCCACTGTGCTGTAAAGTAATCCTCAGTGATCCACTATGCTGTAAAGTAATCCTCAGTGATCCACTGTGCTGTAAAGTAATCCTCAGTGATCCACTATGCTGTAAAGTAATCCTCAGTGATCCACTGTGCTGTAAAGTAATCCTCAGTGATCCACTCTGCTGTAAATTAATCCTCAGTGATCCACTGTGCTGTAAAGTAATCCTCAGCCCACAGATCAAAACCAAAGTAGATCTGGAGTCTCAATCTCTCTCCCAGTCTCCCTCTCTCCCTCGCCATCTCTCCCTCTCTCCCAGTCTCCCTCTCTCCCTCGCCATCTCTCCCTCTCTCCCAGTCTCCCTCTCTCCCTCCCCATCTCTCCCTCTCTCCCAGTCTCCCTCTCTCCCCCATCTCTCCCTCTCTCCCAGTCTCCCTCTCCCAGTATCCCTCTCCCCCCCCTCTCCCTCCTCTCCATCCTCCTCTCCCTCCTTGTCTCCCTCCTTCTCCCTCCTCCTTTACCTCTAAGTCCTAAGTCTCCTCTCCTCTCCTCTCCTCTCCTCTCCTCTCCTCTCCTCTCCTCTCCTCTCCTCTCCTCTCCTCTCCTCTCCTCTCCTCTCCTCTCCTCTCCTCTCCTCTCCTCTCCCTTTCTCTCCTCTCCTCTCCCTTTCCCTCCCCTCCTCTGCTGTTCTCCTCTCCTGTCCTCCCCTCCTCTCCTGTCCTCCCCTCCTCTCCTGTCCTCCCCTCCTGTCCTTCCCTCTGAAAACATTCCATTGGCCTTTCACTGTGTGTGTGTGTGTGTGTGTGTGTGTGTGTGTGTGTGTGTGTGTGTGTGTGTGTGTGTGTGTGTGTGTGTGTGTGTGTGTGTGTGTGTGTGTGTGTGTGTGTGTGTGTGTGTGTGTGTGTGTGTGTGTGTGTGTGTGTGTGTGTGTGTGTGTGTGTGTGTGTGTGTGTACCAATGATATATAAGCACATAAACCCTGGATTGCTGATGTTTTGTATTGACCATTGAGAGGCTTTGAAGCCACGGGTCGGCCATATTGGCCCTGAATAGAATTCTACAGTATTTCAGTTAAATGTTTCAAGGAAAAAATTAATGTATGTAAGTATTTTTGTGTTGTAGTGGGGACAGTAACATTAGTAATCTCCAAAAAGTATACTTTAATTAAACTTCTTAGGGCTGCAATCCCGTTAACGGGATTTATATGACAACAGCCACTGAAAGTGCAGGGCGCCAAATTCCAATAACAGAAATCTCATAATTAAAATTCCTCAAACATACATGTATTTTATACCATTTTAAAGGTAATCTTGTTGTTAATCCAACCACAGTGTCCGATTTCAAATAGGCTTTACAGCGAAGGCACCACAAACGATTATGTTAGGTCACCGCCAAGTCACAGAAAAACACAGCCATTTTTCCAGCCAAAGAGAGGAGTCACAAAAAGCACAAATGGAGATAAAATGAATCACTAACCTTCAATGATCTTCATCAGATGACACTCATAGAACTTCATGTTACACAATACATGTATGTTTTGTTTGATAAAGTGCATATTTATATTATAAAATCTCAGTATACATTGGCGCGTTATGTTCACTAGTTCCAAAAACATCCGGTGATTTTCCAGAGAGCCACATCATTTTACAGAAATACCCATTATAAATGTTGATAAAAATACAATTGTTAGACATGTAAATATAGATACACTTCTCCTTAATGCAACCACTGTGTCAGATTTCAAAAAAGCTTTACGGAAAAAGCAAACCATGCAATAATACAGAGTACAGAGTTCAGACAACAAAGCAGCCAAAAAGATATCCACCATATTGGGTAGTCAACATTAGTCCTAAATATTCACTTACCTTTGATGATCTTCATCAGAATGCACTCCCAGGAATCCCAGTTCCACATTGAATGTTTGATTTAGTTCGGTAATGTCCATCATTTATGTCCAAAGAGCTATTTTTTTTAGCACATTTGGTAAACAAATCCAAAGTCATGAAGCGCATTCCCTAGTTGCAGACGAAATGTCAAAAAGTTCCGTTACTGTCCGTAGAAACATGTCAAACGATGTATGGAATCATTCTTTAGGATGTTTTTAACATAAAAATTAAATAATGTTCCAACCGGAGAATTCCTATGTCTGTAGAAAAGCAATGGAGAGCTAACTCTCTCGTGACTGCGCCTCAGAGCCTGTGGCACTCTGCCAGACCTCTGGCTCAAACAGCCCTTATTCGCTCCCCCTTCACAGTAGAATCCTCAAACAAAGTTCTAAAGACTGTTGACATCTAGTGGAAGCCTTAGGAAGTGCAACATAACCAATATCCCACTGTGTATTCAATAGGGGCTGGGTTGAAAATCGACCAACCTCAGATTTCCCACTTCCTGTTTGGATTTTTTCTCAGGTTTTTGCCTGCCATATGAGTTCTGTTATACTCACAGACATCATTCAAACAGTTTTAGAAACTTCTGAGTATTTTCTATCCAACTGTAATAGTAATATGCATATATTAGCAACTGGAACTGAGGAGCAGGCCGTTTACTCTGGGCACCTTTCATCCAAGCTACTCAATACGGCCCCTGCAGACATTTAAAATAAAATGTTTTTGTATATTTTGTTAATTTATTTGTATGTTAAGCTCACATAATATATTTTAAATGTATTCATTAATGTGTCTGTAATATAATAAACATGACAGAAATAAATGTAGACGTTAACAAATGGTGGGTGAGTTCCAAGATGGAGGCGCGACAGCTTCTAAACAGAGCCCCCTGATAGTCATCTAGTCTATATATAAATCATTGGTGTTTGAGCCTTTGGTTGCTACTTAAAGTGCATTTGACTCGTTTGACAATACTGACAAAGTTTCCACTACCAGACACACAACAAAAATGTACATATTCCATCAGCAACCAGGGGACTCTGTCTGGACTATTCCATCAGTAACCAGGGGACTCTGTCTGGACTCTTCCATCAGTAACCAGGGGACTCTGTCTGGACTATTCCATCAGTAACCAGGGGACTCTGCCTGGACTATTCATTCCATCATTAACCAGGGGACTCTGTCTGGACTATTCCATTAGTAACCAGGGGACTCTGTCTGGACTATTCATTGTTTGCCCTCTTGATTGTTTATTTTGATCAATTCCCCATCTCATATGTGACCAGTAGTAAATGTACCGTAACCGTTAATCCCTGTTATTTGGTTGTATTAATACATGTTAATGCATTGTATTACTAATTAGGCCTTCTGTCATGTACCGTTCTCATTCTCCGCGTGGAAACGTTGTTTGCAGTGTTCACAACTTGCTACTACACTGTGAGAAACAAGTTTTGGTTTATTTCCTAAACTATAAATGTATGAGTTTTGTTTTAAAAAATCATGTTCTTTTGCTTGGAGTGTTCCATGTGAGCAATGAGCATCGGTCTGCTTTCACTGTCTTGTTAATGTTAAGGGAACGCGAGCACCTGAGCACACAGAAGTAGCATTCCTTGCCTGCTGCGTGCAACTCTCGGAAAATGCCCATTTGGGGATGTCTGATTTCTGATTGTCTTAACTCACCACATCCGCCACTAATAAACTGAGCTTGTCAGTAATGATTTCTTCGCCTCAAACAGTAAGTCAACGAAGTCTGTTTTTTAAATTATATTTTTAACATCCATTGTTAATGATAACCTAATAGTTCCTCACAGTAGGCCTATTTGAAAAATCTTTCCGACAATCTCCCCCCTCGATAATCACCAAGCAAAAATATAATAATCTGAAGATCCCATATATTCCTTGTAAAAGTCGTAAAATAACTTTCTCTTGCACAAAAGAACAGCTGTCTGTCCCGAGCTCACTCGGGTGGAAACTCGAGAATAGTTAGTATAGTTAGAATAGGCAACAACATCGTCTATGGGCACAAACCTGGACCAGACAGTGCTGGTGTAAAAAGTGCTCTTTTTTGACGAGTCGCAGTTTTGTCTCACCAGGGGTGATGGTTGGATTCGCGTTTATTGTCGAAGGAATGAGCGTTACAACGAGGCCTGTACTCTGGAGCGGGATCGATTTGGAGGTGGAGGGTCTGACATGGTCTGGGGCGGTGTGTCACAGCATCATTGGACTGAGCTTGTTGTCATTGCAGGCAATCTCAACGCTGTGTGTTACAGGGAAGACATCCTCCTCCCTCATGTGGTATCCTTCCTGCAGGCTCATCCTGACATGACCCTCCAACATGACAATGCCACTAGCCATACTGCTCGTTCTGTGCGTGATTTCCTGCAAGACAGGAATGTCAGTGTTCTGCCATGGCCAGCGAAGAGCCCAGATCTCAATCCCATTTAGCACGTCTGGGACCTGTTGGATTGGAGGGTGAGGGCTAGGGCCATTCCCCCCAGAAATGTCCGGGAACTTGCAGGTGCCTTGGTGGAAGAGTGGGGTAACATCTCACAGCAAGAACTGGCAAATCTGGTGCAGTTTAAAAATACCAAATTCAAATATTTAACATTGTTGAAAATATATGTGTTATTCATCAAAATAAAGCTTAATTTCTTGTTAATCCAGCCGCTGTGTCAGATTTCAAAAAGGCTTTACGGCGAAAGCAAAACATGCTATTATCTGAGGTCAGCGCCCCGCATACAAACACATGAAAATCACATTTCAACCAGGCAGGTGCGCCACAAAAGTCAGAAATAGCGATATAATTCATGCTTTACCTTTGAAGATCTTCTTCTGTTGGCACTCCAAAAGGTCACAGCTACATCACAAATGGTCCTTTTATATTCGATAATGTCCTTCTTTATTTCCCAAAAATGTCAATTTATTTGTCAGGTTTGATTCAGAAATACACCGGTTTCAACTCTCCCAACATGCCTACAAAGTACCTAATAAGTTACCTGTAAACTTGGTTCAAACATTTCAAACAACTTTCCTAATCCAACCTCAGGTACCCTAAAACGTAAATAATCGGTAAAATTTAGATGGAATAAACTGTTCCCAATACCGGATAAAAACAACGTGAAGCACGCTCCAGTATACTTGCATCAAAACAGTAGAGTCCACCTGGAGTGACACTTACAATGAATAGCATTACTTCTTCATTTCTCATAAGAAAAACATCGAACAATTTCTAAAGACATCTAGTGGAAGTCATAGGAACTGCAGCCAGGTTCCTAATAATAAGGGTATACCATAGAAACCCAATGGAAAATCCTATGACCTCCATTCTTTTTTTCCCTGGATGACCTCCATTATTTTTTTCCCTGGATGGTTTGTCCTCGGGGTTTCGCCTGCCATAACAGTTATGTTATACTCACAGACATTATTTTAACAGTTTTAAAAACTTTAGAGTGTTTTCTATCCAAATCTACCAATATGCATATCCTAGCTTCTGGGCCAGTTTACTTTAATTTTCATCCGGAGGTGAATATACTACCCAAGAGAGGTTAATGCAGCTGGTGGCCACACCAGATACTGAATGTTAGTTTTGATTTTAACCCCCCCCCCCTTTGTTCAGGGACACATTATTCCACTTCTGTTAGTCATATGTCTGTGGAACTTGTTCAGTTTATGTCTCAGTTGTTGAATCTTGTTATGTTCATACAAATATTGACACATGTTAAGTTTGCTGAAAATAAACACAGTTGACAGTGAGAGGACGTTTCTTTTTTTTCTGCTGAGTTTATTTGCACAGTAAAATCTTCCCACAGTGTGTTTCTCCGACTTTCAATCGGTAGATGGTTCTGCATCATTTTTGGACAGAAAGTTTCTGATTTTTGCAATTGCTGTAGGTTGTAGAAATACATTAGGATAGAGGAATACATTAGGATAATGGAGTTGATTGGTTTCCTGTTTTTCAATTGGTTAGAATGGTTTTCTATGGGTTGGCGAACTACGTTAGGATAATGGAGTGTGTTTGTAATGCATAGTCACCAAGCCACAGTGGTGCTGTGACTTTCCCAAAGCTGCCTACGACATGCATTTGATTTATTCTGGCCAGCTGGACCAGGCCATGCTGATGCATACAGAGTAACTCAGCACGTCTCCATGCTAATAAACAACCCTAACAATGTTGGTATTCAGAGGACATGTCTTGGTAGCAGGATGGCTCAACAGCAGCTGTGTGCTCTGACTGAGACGGAGGGAATATGTTTAGCTAAGATAGCTCTAGCATGTTAAATGAACCTGAGTGAGCTGAAGACAAGTAGCATCCCAATATGTAAGATAGATTAAGAGGTCTGGACATTTGGCAGCATGTTTAAGGCCCGTTCCAGCTGCTTCCTCAGATTATTTGAATTGCAAGCGTAGGATTATGAGGGAAAAACATTAAACCCAACATTATGACTGTGAGAGTGAGTGGGTCCAGAGACATGTTGGACAAAACCAGTCACTTTAGCCTACTAAGCTAACCTTAACCTAACCAAGTTAACTAAAACTGTCTCTGTTCTCTTGTGTCTGTAGGCTAGGTGACCAGTTCTACCGGGAGGCCATAGAACACTGTCGCAGCTACAACGCCCGTCTGTGTGCCGAGCGGAGCGTCCGTATGCCCTTCCTGGACAACCAAACTGGCGTGGCCCAGAACAACTGCTACATCTGGATGGAACAGCGCCACCGCGGGCCAGGTGGGTGAACTGCAGGCTGGGGAAGAGAAATGGCACGCGCGCACACACACACACGGGCGACACTTGATAGCCCTTCAAAATAAAGTTTATTTGTGAGCCGAATACAACAGGTTTAGACCTTACAGTGAAATGCTGACTTACAGGCTCCAATAGTGCAAAAAAGTTAAAGAAATAAAACAACAGTAAAAGGACAGGCTACATACAGTAGAGAGGCTATATACAGTAGAGAGACTATATACAGTAGAGAGGCTATATACAGTAGAGAGGCTACATACAGTAGAGAGGCTATATACAGTAGAGAGACTACATACAGTAGAGAGGCTATATACAGTAGAGAGACTATATACAGTAGAGAGGCTATATACAGTAGAGAGGCTATATACAGTAGAGAGGCTATATACAGTAGAGAGGCTATATACAGTAGAGAGACTATATACAGTAGAGAGGCTATATACAGTAGAGAGGCTACATACAGTAGAGAGGCTATATACAGTAGAGAGGCTATATACAGTAGAGGGGCTATATACAGTAGAGAGGCTATAAGAGAAATACAGTAGAGAGGCTACATTTACAGTAGAGAGGCTATATACAAAAAAGTAGAGTAAAAGGACAGCTATATACAGTAGAGAGTAGAGAGGCTATATACAGTAGAGAGGCTATATACAGTAGAGGCTATATACAGTAGAGAGGTTATATACAGTAGAGGGGTTATATACAGTAGAGAGGCTATATACAGTAGAGAGGCTACATACAGTAGAGAGGCTATATACAGTAGAGGGGCTATATACAGTAGAGGGGCTATATACAGTAGAGAGGCTATATACAGTAGAGGCTATATACAGTAGAGAGGTTATATACAGTAGAGAGGCTATATACAGTAGAGGGGCTATATACAGTAGAGAGGCTATATACAGTAGAGGCTATATACAGTAGAGAGGCTATATACAGTAGAGAGGCTACATACAGTAGAGAGGCTATATACAGTAGCTATATACAGTAGAGAGGCTATATACAGTAACGAGGCTATAAAAGTAGCGAGGCTACATACAGACACCTGTTAGTCAGGCTGATTGAGGTAGTATGTACATGTAGACATAGTTAAAGTGACTATGCATATATGATGAACAGAGAGTAGCAGCAGCGTAAAAGGGGGGGTGGCGGGTGGCGGTACACAATGCAGATAGCCCGGGAAGCCAATGTGCGGGAGCACTGGTTGCTCAGCCCAATTGAGGTAGTGTGTACATGAATGTATAGTTAAAGTGACTATGCATATATGATAAACAGAGAGTAGCAGCAGTGTAAACGGAGGGGTCGGGGTTTGGCACACAATGCAAATTGTCCGGGAAGCCATTTGATTACCGGTTCAGGAGTCTTATGGCTTGGGTTTAAAAACTGTTGAGAAGCCTTTTTGTGCTAGACATGGCACTCCGGTACCGCTTGCCATGTGGTGGTAGAGAGAACAGTCTATGGCTGGGGTCTTTGACAATTTTTAGGGCCTTCCTCTGACACCGCCTGGTGTAGAGGTCCTGGATGGCAGGCAGCTTGGCCCCAGTGATGTACTGGGCCGTATGCACAACCCTCTGTAGTGCCTTGCGGTCAGAGGCCGAGGAATTGCCGTACCAGGCAGCGATGCAACCAGTCAGGATGCTCTCGATGGTGCAGCTGTAGAACATTTTGAGGATCTCAGGATCCATGACAAATATTTTTAGTTTCCTGAGGGGGAATAGGCTTTGTCATGCCCTCTTCAGGACTGTCTTGGTGTGTTTGGACCATTCTAATTTGTTGTTGATGTGGACACCAAGGAACTTGAAGCTCTCAACCTGCTCCACAACAGCCCCGTCTATGAGAATGGGGGTGTGCTCGGTCCTCCTTTTCCTGTAGTCCACAATCATCTCCTTAGTCTTGGTTACGTTGAGGGATAGGTTGTTATTCTGGCACCACCCGGCCAGGTCTCTGACCTCCTCCCTATAGGCTGTCTCGTCATTGTCAGTGATCAGACCTACCACTGTTGTGTCGTCTGCAAACTTAATGGTGGTGTTGGAGTTGTGCCTGGCCATGCAGGCGTGGGTGAACAGGGAGTACAGGAGGGGACTGAGCACGCACCCCTGGGCATCTCCAGTGTTGAGGATCAGCGTGGCAGATGTGTTGCTACCTACCCTCACCACCTGGGGGTGGCCTGTCAGGAAGTCCAGGATCCAGTTGCAGAGGGAGGTGTTTAGTCCCAGGATCCTTAGCTTAGTGATGAGCTTTGAGGGTACTATGGTGTTGAATGCTGAGCTGTAGTCAATGAACAGCATTCTCACATAAGTGTTCCTTTTGTCCAGGTGGGAAAGGGCAGTGTGGAGTGCAATAGAGATTGCATCATCTGGGGATCTTTATGGGCGGTATGCAAATTGGAGTGGGTCTAAGGTTTCTGGGATAATGGTGTTGATGTGAGCCATTACCAACCTTTCAAAGCACTTCATGGCTATGGACGTGAGTGCTACGGGTCTGTAGTCATTTAGGTAGGTTACCTTTGTGTTCTTGGGCACAGGGACTATGGTGGTCTGCTTGAAACATGTTGGTATTACAGACTCAATCAGGGACAGGTTGAAAATGTCAGTGAAGACACCTGCCAGTTGGTCAGCACATGCCCAGAGCACACGTCCTGGTAATCCGTCTGGCCCCGCAGCCTTGTGCATGTTGACCTGTTTAAAGGTCTTACTCACGTCGGCTACGGAGAGTGTGTTCACACAGTTGTCCGGAACAGCTGGTGCTCTCATGCATGCCTCAGTAATGATTGCCTCGAAGCGAGTTTAGAAGTGATTTATCTCGTCCGGTAGGCTCGTGTCACTGGGCAGCTCTTGGCTGCGCTTCCCTTTGTAGTCTGTAATAGTTTGCAAGCCCTGACACATAAGACGAGCGTCGGAGCCAGTATAGTACGATTCAATCTTAGCCCTGTATTGACGCTTTCAGTGGCTGTAGATACATTTCTGGTCTTAATAAACTAAACAGTTTTTTATGGTTTTAAAACCAGAAGACTAGTCATCTAGAACATAGACCTGGGCGATATGGACAAAAATCCATATTAATCCATATTATTCCATATTATTCCATATTAATCCATATGAATCCATATTATTCCATATGAATCCATATTAATCCATATTAATCCATATTAATCCATATTATTCCATATTAATCCATATTATTCCATATGAATCCATATTAATCCATATTATTCCATATTATTCCATATTAATCCATATTATTCCATATTAATCCATATTATTCCATATGAATCCATATTAATCCATATTATTCCATATTAATCCATATTAATCCATATGAATCCATATTATTCCATATTATTCCATATTACATTTTACATTACATTTACATTTAAGTCATTTAGCAGACGCTCTTATCCAGAGCGACTTACAAATTGGTGCATTCACCTTATGACATCCAGTGGAACAGCCACTTTACAATAGTGCATCTAAATCTTTTAAGGGGGGGGGGTGAGAAGGATTACTTTATCCTATCCTAGGTATTCCTTAAAGAGGTGGGGTTTCAGGTGTCTCCGTATTAATCCATATTATTCCACATTATTCCATATTATTCCATATTATTCCATATTAATCCATATTATTCCATATTAATCCATATTAATCCATATTATTCCATATTAATCCATATGAATCCAAATTAATCCATATTAATCCATATTATTCCACATTATTCCATATTAATCCATATTATTCCATATTAATCCATATTAATCCATATTATTCCATATTAATCCATATTAATCCATATTAATCCATATTATTCCACATTATTCCATATTAATCCATATTATTCCATATTAATCCATATGAATCCATATTAATCCATATTAATCCATATTATTCCACATTATTCCACATTAATCCATATTATTCCACATTATTCCATATTATTCCATATTATTCCATATGAATCCATATTAATCCATATTAATCCATATTAATCCATATTATTCCACATTATTCCATATTAATCCATATTATTCCACATTATTCCATATTATTCCATATTATTCCATATTAATCCATATTATTCCATATTAATCCATATTAATCCATATTATTCCATATGAATCCATATTAATCCATATTAATCCATATGATTCCACATTATTCCATATTAATCCATATTATTCCATATTAATCCATATTAATCCATATTAATCCATATTATTCCACATTATTCCATATTAATCCATATTATTCCATATTAATCCATATTCATCCATATTAGTTATAACATTAATGTGCATCAGTTTTAATTTTCTTATCCTTTAAACTACTACTACTGGTTTGATGGTTGTAGTCATCAATTTGTTCCGTTAACAATCAGTCATATAAGCAAACTTCACATTTCTCAAGTGTAGGCTACTTATCGTAACGGTATCAAGTGTAGGCTACTTATCGTAACGGTATCAAGTGTAGGCTACTTATCGTAACGGTATCAAGTGTAGGCTACTTATCGTAACGGTATCAAGTGTAGGCTACTTATCGTAACGGTATCAAGTGTAGGCTACTTATCGTAACGGTATCAAGTGTAGGCTACTTATCGTAACGGTATCAAGTGTAGGCTACTTATCGTAACGGTATCAAGTGTAGGCTACTTATCGTAACGGTATCAAGTGTAGGCTACTTATCGTAACGGTATCAAGTGTAGGCTACTTATCGTAACGGTATCAAGATGAAGGGAGAGACTATTAGCCCAGACTGCTAGATGAAGGGAGAGACTATTAGCCCAGACTGCTAGATGAAGGGAGAGACTATTAGCCCAGACTGCTAGATGAAGGGAGAGACTATTAGCCCAGACTGCTAGATGAAGGGAGATGCTATTAGCCCAGACTGCTAGATGAAGGGAGATGCTATTAGCCCAGACTGCTAGATGAAGGGAGATGCTATTAGCCCAGACTGCTAGATGAAGGGAGAGACTACTAGCCCAGACTGCTAGATGAAGGGAGAGACTATTAGCCCAGACTGCTAGATGAAGGGAGAGACTATTAGCCCAGACTGCTAGATGAAGGGAGAGACTATTAGCCCAGACTGCTAGATGAAGGGAGAGACTATTAGCCCAGACTGCTAGATGAAGGGAGAGACTATTAGCCCAGACTGCTAGATGAAGGGAGAGACTATTAGCCCAGACTGCTAGATGAAGGGAGAGACTATTAGCCCAGACTGCTAGATGAAGGGAGAGACTATTAGCCCAGACTGCTAGATGAAGGGAGAGACTATTAGCCCAGACTGCTAGATGAAGGGAGATGCTATTAGCCCAGACTGCTAGATGAAGGGAGATGCTATTAGCCCAGACTGATAGATGAAGGGAGATGCTATTAGCCCAGACTGCTAGATGAAGGGAGAGACTATTAGCCCAGACTGCTAGATGAAGGGAGAGACTATTAGCCCAGACTGCTAGATGAAGGGAGAGACTATTAGCCCAGACTGCTAGATGAAGGGAGAGACTATTAGCCCAGACTGCTAGATGAAGGGAGAGACTATTAGCCCAGACTGCTAGATGAAGGGAGAGGCTATTAGCCCAGACTGCTAGATGAAGGGAGAGACTATTAGCCCAGACTGCTAGATGAAGGGAGAGACTATTAGCCCAGACTGCTAGATGAAGGGAGAGACTATTAGCCCAGACTGCTAGATGAAGGGAGAGACTATTAGCCCAGACTGCTAGATGAAGGGAGAGACTATTAGCCCAGACTGCTAGATGAAGGGAGAGACTATTAG
>NC_060186.1:76691633-76701633 GCF_021184085.1 Oncorhynchus gorbuscha | reverse complement strand
AGCTCTGAGGGGGACCAGTGTCCTGCTCTGAGGGGGGTAACTGTCCTGCTCTGAGGGGGGTAACTGTCCAGCTCTGAGGGGGACCAGTGTCCTGCTCTGAGGGGCACCAGTGTCTTGCTCTGAGGGGGACCAGTGTCTTGCTCTGAGGGGGACCAGTGTCTTGCTCTGAGGGGGACCAGTGTCCTGCTCTGAGGGGGACCAGTGTCCTGCTCTGAGGGGCACCAGTGTCCTGCTCTGAGGGGGACCAGTGTCCTGCTCCGAGGGGGACCAGTGTCATGCTCTGAGGGGGACCAGTGTCCTGCTCTGAGGGGGGTAAGTGTCCTGCTCTGAGGGTGGTAACTGTCCAGCTCTGAGGGGGACCAGTGTCCAGCTCTGAGGGGGACCAGTGTCCAGCTCTGAGGGGGGTAACTGTCCTGCTCTGAGGGGGACCAGTGTCCAGCTCTGAGGGGGGTAACTGTCCTGCTCTGAGGGGGACCAGTGTCCTGCTCTGAGGGGGACCAGTATCCTGCTCTGAGGGGGGTAACTGTCCTGCTCTGAGGGGGACCAGTGTCCTGCTCTGAGGGGGACCAGTGTCCTGCTCTGAGGGGGACCAGTGTCCTGCTCTGAGGGGGACCAGTGTCCTGCTCTGAGGGGGACCAGTGTCCTGCGTTCCCTCCAGATGTAGTGTTAGAGACGTATCAAGTTCAGATGATTAAAGAGGTCAAGGGCATTCTCACGAGACCGCTGGAGAATCTGTCATAGTGTGAAAAGGATTATAGAATGCGGGAAAGAGGAAGGGTTCCTATCGTGAAGGTTCCTGTTCTTCTTCTCTCTCCACAGGGCCGAGGATCCAGCCGCAGGAGAACGGAGGCTGTGTCCAACGACGACGTGGATAAACCTTACGTCTGTGACAGTAAGACAACAGCAAACTCCCAGATGTCTCCTATATTTCTGTAACACAGTGAAAAACGTTGTTACGTTAATAACATTAATGACACCTGACCTGAGAAGCTTATCTGAATATTCCTATGTAGACACAGTTTGAGTACATTTGGTTTGGTGTGTTTTATTTGTAAGGTCTCAATATTCTATATATATTTTTGTACTTATCTAAAGGTGAAGGTGTGTCTGTATCTGGACATTAACAGCTGCCTAAGATAGTTTCAGATCATTAACCTTATTTGGCTTTCATCGGGACGAGAGCAACCCTCTTTCCCTCCCTCTAGAATGGAGATAGCCGAGTATGTGGATAGTCCAGCTAGCATGTCGGACGTTAGCATAGCATGCTACTTCTACTTAAAGGAAAACGTCAGAGAAACTAGTGCTCATGTCATTGGATATTTTTAGCCTCTTTGAATGAAACTCACTCTCATTGCTTTTCTTTTTCTTTCGTTTTCTGTCTCCTCTGTTCCTTCCAGACAGATACAAACAAAAGCATAACTCAAAAACTGCTGACTCAGGTATATGGACTTGTTGCTATCTTTCTCTGTCTGGCTTCTCTGACGAAAAGATCAGGGGCTACTGGTGCTACTACTGGGGCTGCTGCTACTGGTGCTACTACTGGGGCTGCTGCTACTGGGGCTGCTGCTACTGGGGCTGCTGCTACTGGGGCTGCTGCTACTGGGGCTGCTGCTACCGGGGCTGCTGCTACCGGGGCTGCTGTTACCGGGGCTGCTGCTACTGGGGCTGCTGCTACTGGGGCTGCTACTGGGGCTGGGGCTTCTACTGGGGCTGCTACTGGGGCTGCTGCTACTAGGGCTGCTGCTACTGGTGCTGCTGCTACCGGTGCTGCTGCTGGTGGGGCTGCTGCTACTGGGGCTGCTGCTACTGGGGCTGCTGCTACTGGGGCTTCTACTGGGGCTGCTGCTACTGGGGCTTCTACTGGGGCTGCTGCTACTGGGGCTTCTACTGGGGCTGCTGCTACTGGGGCTTCTACTGGGGCTGCTGCTACTGGGGCTGCTACTGGTGCTGCTACTACTGGAGCTGCTACTACTGGTGCTGCTACTAGTGCTGCTACTGGGGCTTCTGCTACTGGGGCTGCTGCTACTGGGGCTGCTGCTACTGGTGCTGCTGCTACTGGTGCTGCTGCTGGTGGGGCTGCTGCTACTGGGGCTGCTTCTACTGGGGCTGCTGCTACTAGGGCTGCTGCTACTGGTGCTGCTGCTACTGGTGCTGCTGCTGGTGGGGCTGCTGCTACTGGGGCTGCTGCTGCTGGGGCTGCTACTGCTGGGGCTGCTACTGGGGCTGCTGCTACTGGGGCTGCTGCTACTGGGGCTGCTGTTACTGGGGCTGCTACTGGGGCTGGGGCTTCTACTGGGGCTGCTACTGGGGCTGCTGTTACTGGGGCTGCTACTGGGGCTGGGGCTTCTACTGGGGCTGCTACTGGTGCTGCTGCTACTGGGGCTGCTGCTACTGGGGCTGCTGCTACTGGTGCTACTACTACTGGTGCTGCTACTGGGGCTTCTGCTACTGGGGCTGCTGCTACTGGGGCTGCTGCTACTGGGGCTGCTGCTACTGGTGCTGCTGCTGGTGGGGCTGCTGCTACTGTGGCTGCTGCTACTGGGGCTGCTGCTACTGGGGCTGCTACTGGGGCTGGGGCTTCTACTGGGGCTGCTACTGGTGCTGCTGCTACTGGGGCTGCTGCTACTGGGGCTGCTGCTACTGGGGCTGCTGCTACTGGTGCTACTACTACTGGTGCTGCTACTGGGGCTGCTGCTACTGGGGCTGCTGCTACTGGGGCTGCTGCTGGGGCTGGGGCTTCTACTGGGGCTGCTACTGGTGCTGCTGCTACTGGTGCTGCTACTACTGGTGCTGCTACTGGGGCTGCTGCTACTGGGGCTGCTGCTGGGGCTGGGGCTTCTACTGGGGCTGCTACTGGGGCTGCTGCTACTGGGGCTGCTACTACTGGTGCTGCTACTACTGGTGCTGCTACTGGGGCTGCTGCTACTGGGGCTGCTGCTACTGGGGCTGCTGCTGGGGCTGGGGCTTCTACTGGGGCTGCTACTGGTGCTGCTGCTACTGGTGCTGCAGCTACTGGTGCTTCTGCTACTGGGGCTGCTGCTACTGGTGCTACTACTGGGGCTGCTGCTACTGGTGCTGCTACTGGGGCTGCTGCTACTGGGGCTGCTGCTACTGGGGCTGCTGCTACTTAGGGCTGCTGCTACTGGGGCTGCTGCTACTGGGGTTGGGTTGAGCTAGCTTGGGTCGCGTTCAGATGGGTACAACGTTACAGGACATCCAGATAGAAATATATTTAGTAGAACAGATATGAATCTAAGTCATATAGAAGAGGGAATAATGTCACTTCTATACAGTCGATTTCTGTGTTGCACCGTCCTGAATGCAACCCTGCTTGGCTTTTTGTTTTTGTTTCTACTTTGACTAACAATATGATTGGCTAAAGAATTAAGGCGTCTGGCTTCCATGCTACGTTTGAGCTAAACCAATAGTTATCGCTATTGTACTTTGTATTTGCATAAGCATTGATTCTTAATTTCCAAGACCAAAGCAAGCTTGCATGGCACTAACATAACTCTACAGTTATCTGCTGGTTTGTTATCAAGTTGCTGGGGAAGTGTGATCTTAAGGCATCAGCGGAGCTAACGCATGTTTCTGCAGCGTTGTAACAATGCTGTCACTGAGGGTTTCTGGGAAATCGCAGACAACCTAACCTGCTGTCGCTGACAACCTAACCTGCTTTCGCTGACAACCTAACCTGCTGTCACTGCGGGTTTCTGGGAAATCGCAGACAACCTAACCTGCTGTCACTGACAACCTAAGCTGCTGTCACTGACAACCTAACCTGCTGTCACTGACCACCTAACCTGCTGTCACTGACCACCTAACCTGCTGTCACTGACCACCTAACCTGCTGTCACTGCGATGTTACCAAACAAACCTAACCTGTGCTAAAAAAACAACAACATTCTCAACAGAGTGTTCACTTTTTACCCCACATCGTTTCTTCTACGATGGCTACAGGATGTGTTGGAGTACTACTGCTGTGTCTCTTCCCAGAGATGACATTCATTGAGACGTTATTAATATAAGTCATCATAGGCTAGTGTCCTAGCAGGAATGTACTGGTAAATGACTTCTCTAGTGTTGTTGTTAGACAATTAGAAGTCTCAATGCCCTCAGATGTCTTTTTGAAAGAAAAAGCACCGTTCAACATACTGTGTAAACGGTTGGTCCTTTGCCCTGAGAGCTGGGGCGTGTTCAGTAGTGCACACAGTAGCAAAACGTTTTGAAACAGAAACAGTGAGTTTGTTATTGGACTCGGTCAGTTAGAACCAGTTCTCTCTGGTTTAAAACATGTTCTCATGTTTCTGTGGTTCTAATATATTCTTATGCTTCTGTGTTCTGTGGTTCTAATGTATTCTAATGCTTCTGTGTTATGTGGTTCTAATGTATTCTAATGCTTCTGTGTTCTGTGGTTCTAATGTAGTCTAATGCTTCTGTGTTCTGTGGTTCTAATGTAGTCTAATGCTTCTGTGTTCTGTGGTTCTAATGTATTCTAATGCTTCTGTGTTTTGTGGTTCTAATGTATTCTAATTCTTCTGTGGTCCTACAGTCTGTGGGAAGCGCTATAAGAACCGTCCAGGTCTGAGCTACCACTACGCACACACACACCTGGCGGAGGAAGAGGGGGAGGAGAGGGAGGAAGAGATGCCACCGACCCCGCCACCACACCGACCAAACCCAGACCCAGACAACCACAAACGTAAGAGACGACTATGTGATCTGGGTCTTTAACTAGTGGTAATGCAGAGTTAGAAAAGTTGGTGTTTAAAACATATTATAACAGCTCTTACATCTTACTGTATGTGTGTTGCTAGTCCTCTGTGGACTAAACTGAACAACACAGTCAGGATCACAATAGAACTGCATTATGGGTAATGATTAACACTGTAGCTTTTGGGATGCCGCCTCAAATAGCATGTTTAGGACTTCCTCCTCGAGCGTCTTCCTCTCGATTTACAGTCTTGCCAACTCCGTTAATGTCATTGTCAAATCAAGGAGAAGAAAGACTGGCATCCCGGTGCCATTATCAAGTCAAGGAGAAACAGGCTGGCACCCCGGTGCCATTGTCAAGTCAAGGAGGAGAAACAGACTGGCATCCCGGTGCCATTATCAAGTCAAGGAGGAGAAACAGACTGGCACTCCAGTGCCATTATCAAGTCAAGGAGGAGAAACAGACTGGCACCCCGGTGCCATTATCAAGTCAAGGAGGAGAAACAGACTGGCACCCCGGTGCCATTATCAAGTCAAGGAGAAACAGACTGGCACCCCGGTGCCATTATCAAGTCAAGGAGAAACAGACTGGCACCCCGGTGCCATTATCAAGTCAAGGAGGAGAAACAGACTGGCACCCCGGTGCCATTGTCAAGTCAAGGAGGAGAAACAGACTGGCATCCCGGTGCCATTATCAAGTCAAGGAGGAGAAACAGACTGGCATCCCGGTGCCATTATCAAGTCAAGGAGAAACAGACTGGCACCCCGGTGCCATTATCAAGTCAAGGAGGAGAAACAGACTGGCACCCCGGTGCCATTGTCAAGTCAAGGAGGAGAAACAGACTGGCATCCCAGTGCCATTATCAAGTCAAGGAGGAGAAACAGACTGGCACCCCGGTGCCATTATCAAGTCAAGGAGGAGAAACAGACTGGCACCCGGGCGACTTCTTCTCTCAAACCTGTCTTTCCCCTCCACAGCTCAGAGGGCGGCAGATGGCTCCATCATCCCTAACGACTACTGTGACTTTTGTCTGGGAGACTCTGACTCGAACAGGAAGACTGGCCAGGCTGAGGAGCTGGTGTCCTGCTCTGACTGCGGTCGCTCCGGTGAGTAGACTGCACTACAGACTGTACTACATACTGTACTACATACTGTACTATAGACTGTACTACAGACTGCACTACAGACTGCACTACAGACTGCACTACAGACTGCACTACAGACTGTACTATAGACTGCACTACAGACTGCACTACAGACTGCACTATAGACTGCACTACAGACTGCACTACAGACTGCACTATAGACTGTACTATAGACTGCACTACAGACTGCACTACAGACTGCACTACAGACTGCACTACAGACTGCACTACAGACTGCACTACAGACTGCACTATAGACTGCACTATAGACTGTACTACAGACTGCACTATAGACTGTACTACATACTGTACTACATACTGTACTATAGACTGTACTACAGACTGCACTACAGACTGCACTACAGACTGTACTATAGACTGCACTATAGACTGTACTACAGACTGCACTATAGACTGCACTATAGACTGTACTACATACTGTACTACATACTGTACTATAGACTGCACTATAGACTGCACTATAGACTGTACTATAGACTGCACTATAGACTGCACTATAGACTGTACTATAGACTGCACTATAGACTGCACTATAGACTGCACTACAGACTGCACTATAGACTGTACTACAGACTGCACTATAGACTGTACTACAGACTGCACTACAGACTGTACTACAGACTGCACTATAGACTGTACTACAGACTGTACTATAGACTGTACTACAGACTGCACTATAGACTGTACTACAGACTGCACTACAGACTGTACTACAGACTGCACTATAGACTGTACTACAGACTGCACTATAGACTGTACTACATACTGCACTATAGACTGTACTATAGACTGCACTATAGACTGTACTATAGACTGCACTAATAGACTGCACTATAGACTGCACTATAGACTGCACTATAGACTGCACGATAGACTAGACTATAGACTGTACTATAGACTGCACTATGACTGTACTACAGACACTACTATAGACTGTACTATAGACTGGACTGCTGCGTGTGTCTGGTTCAGCAGAGCTATGCATACTGTAGGAAGGCCAAACAGCGTCCTTCATAACTATAGATGACACTTTAAAACAGACGGACGGACGGACGGACGTCACAAGTCTGCTGTATCTCAGTCAGCAGAAGCCAGGTTGTATCTATAAAGGCTACAGTTAACCATGGTCCTTGTGACTTTAGCCACAACTTGTCATGACTTATGAATGACCTACCTGTCTCTGAGGAGACAGACAGCAACTGGATACCTGCTCTACTCATTTAACATCTATCTACAGAATCTAGCTTATTCACCGTTATTGGAGTCTATAAAAACAATCGCAGATTTTGTCTTTCTGTGTTGAGTTGCGATGTAAATGAGGCACCCTCCCTCCCTCCCTCCCTCCCTCCCTCCCTCCCTCCCTCCCCCTCCCTCCCTCCCTCCCTCCCTCCCTCCCTCCCTCCCTCCCTCCCTCCCTCCCTCCCTCCCTCCCTCCCTCCCTCCCTAGGCCACCCTACCTGTCTGCAGTTCACAGACAACATGATGATGGCGGTGAAGACCTACCAATGGCAGTGCATCGAGTGCAAGTCCTGCAGTCTCTGTGGCACCTCTGAGAATGACGTAAGTGCTTGGAATAACAGTTTCTAGACCTCGGGCCGGTATTCAAAAAGTGCCTAGTCTGAAACTCCTTCATCTGGGCCCAGAAGATTCCTTTAGACTGTTAACTACCTAGCCTTTAGCTCAGTGGGATACCATTGTCTTGAAAGGCATTTCTGTAAATTCACAGTGGAAGGGATTTAACATTGTGTCAGTCACCACGTTGTCTCAGTTACCACGTTGTCTCAGTTACCACGTTGTCTCAGTTACCACGTTGTGTCAGTCACCACGTTGTCTCAGTTACCAGTTACCACGTTGTCTCAGTCACCACGTTGTGTCAGTTACCAGTTACCACGTTGTCTCAGTCACCACGTTGTGTCAGTTACCAGTTACCACGTTGTGTCAGTTACCACGTTGTGTCAGTTACCACGTTGTGTCAGTTATCACGTTGTGTCAGTTACCACGTTGTGTCAGTTACCACGTTGTCTCAGTTACCACGTTGTGTCAGTTACCACGTTGTCTTAGTTACCACGTTGTGTCAGTTACCACATTGTCTTAGTTACCACGTTGTCTTAGTTACCATGTTGTGTCAGTTACCACATTGTGTCAGTTACCATGTTGTGTCAGTTACCACATTGTGTCTGTTACCTGTTACCACGTTGTGTCTGTTACCACGTTGTCTCAGTTATCACGTTGTCTTAGTTACCTCGTTGTCTCAGTTACCACATTGTGTTTGTTACCAGTTACCACGTTGTGTCAGTCACCACGTTGTGTCTGTTACCAGTTACCACATTGTGTCTGTTACCAGTTACCACATTGTGTCAGTTACCACGTTGTCTCAGTTACCACGTTGTCCCAGTTACCACGTTGTCCCAGTTACCACGTTGTCTCAGTTACCACGTTGTCTCAGTTATCACGTTGTCCCAGTTACCAGTTACCACGTTGTCCCAGTTATCACGTTGTCCCAGTTACCACGTTGTTCCAGTTACCACGTTACCACGTTGTCTCAGTTACCACGTTGTCCCAGTTACCACATTGTGTCTGTTACCAGTTACCACATTGTGTCTGTTACCACGTTGTGTCTGTTACCACGTTGTCCCAGTTACCACGTTGTCTCAGTTATCACGTTGTCCCAGTTACCAAGTTGTTTCTGTTACCAGTTACCACGTTGTGTCAGTTACCACGTTGTGTCAGTTACCACGTTGTCTCAGTTACCACGTTGTCTCAGTTACCACGTTGTCTCAGTTACCACGTTGTCTCAGTTACCACGTTGTCCCAGTTACCACGTTGTTTCTGTTACCAGTTACCACGTTGTCTCAGTTACCACGTTGTGTCAGTTACCACGTTGTCTCAGTTACCACGTTGTCCCAGTTACCACGTTGTTTCTGTTACCAGTTACCACGTTGTCTCAATTACCACGTTGTCCCAGTTACCACGTTGTTTCTGTTACCAGTTACCACGTTGTCTCAGTTACCACGTTGTGTCTGTTACCACGTTGTCCCAGTTACCACGTTGTCCCAGTTACCACGTCGTCTCAGTTACCACGTTGTCTCAGTTACCACGTTGTCCCAGTTACCACGTTGTTTCTGTTACCAGTTACCACGTTGTCTCAGTTACCACGTTGTGTCAGTTACCACGTTGTGTCAGTTACCACGTTGTCTCAGTTACCACGTTGTGTCAGTTACTACGTTGTGTCAGTTACCACGTTGTTTCTGTTACCAGTTACCACGTTGTCTCAGTTACCACGTTGTTTCTGTTACCAGTCACCACGTTGTGTCAGTTACCACGTTGTCTCAGTTACCACGTTGTCTGAGTTACCACGTTGTCTTAGTTACCACGTTGTCCCAGTTACCACGTTGTCCCAGTTACCACGTTGTGTCAGTTACCACGTTGTCTGAGTTACCACGTTATCTGAGTTACCACGTTGTCCCAGTTACCACGTTGTGTCTGTCACCACGTTGTGTCAGTTACCACGTTGTCTCAGTTACCACGTTGTCTCAGTTACCACGTTGTCCCAGTTACCACGTTGTTTCTGTTACCAGTTACCACGTTGTCTCAGTTACCACGTTGTGTCAGTTACCACGTTGTGTCAGTTACCAGTTACCACGTTGTGTCAGTCACCACGTTGTCCCAGTTACCACGTTGTGTCAGTCACCACGTTGTGTCTGTTACCACGTTGTCCCAGTTACCACGTTGTGTCAGTCACCACGTTGTGTCTGTTACCACGTTGTGTCAGTTACCACGTTGTCTTAGTTACCACGTTGTCAGTTACCACGTTGTCTCAGTTACCACGTTGTGTTAGTTACCACGTTGTCTTAGTTACCACATTGTCCCAGTTACCACGTTGTCCCAGTTACCACATTGTCCCAATTACCACGTTGTGTCAGTTACCACGTTGTGTCAGTTACCACATTGTCTGAGTTACCACGTTGTCCGAGTTAACCACGTTGTCCCAGTTACCACGTTGTCCCAGTTAACACGTTGTCCCAGTTACCACGTTGTCCCAGTTACCACGTTGTCCCAGTTACCACGTTGTCCCAGTTACCACGTTGTGTCAGTTACCACTGCTTCTACTGTCTTGAGA
>NC_060186.1:76636633-76684133 GCF_021184085.1 Oncorhynchus gorbuscha | reverse complement strand
TCGACTGAGGGACCTTACAATTATCTGTACGTGTGGAGTATGAGGTCGTCATTAAAAAAATCATGTTAAACAATATTATTGCACACAGAGCGAGTCCATGTGACTTGTTAAGCAACATTTTACTCCTGAACTTATTTAGGCTTTCCATAACAAAGGGGTTGAATACTTATAGACTCAAGATATTTCAGCGTTTCTTTTTTTATTAATTTGTCAAAATATCTTAAAACATAATTCCACTTTGACATTATGAACCAGTGGGCTCCCGAGTGGCGCAGGGGTCTAAGGCCCTGCATCTCAGTGCTAGAGGCGTCACTACAGACCCTGGTTCAGTGGTCTAAGGCCCTGCATCTCAGTGTTAGAGGCGTCACTACAAACCCTGGTTCAGTGGTCTAAGGCCCTGCATCTCAGTGTTAGAGGCGTCACTACAAACCCTGGTTCAGTGGTCTAAGGCCCTGCATCTAAGTACTAGAAGTGTCACTACAGACCCTGGTTCAGTGGTCTAAGGCCCTGCATCTAAGTACTAGAGGAGTCACTACAGACACTGGTTCGGTGGTCTAAGGCCCTGCATCTAAGTGCTAGAGGTGTCACTACAGACCCTGGTTCCATTCCAGGCTGTATCACAACCGGCCGTGATCGGGAGTCCCATTGGGCGGTGCATAATTGGCCCGGCGTCGTTAGGGTTTGGCCGGGATAGGCCGTCATTGTAAATAAGAGTATGTTCTTAACTGACTTGCCTAGTTAAATAAAGGTTACATTTAAAATTATGGGGTATTGTGTGTAAGCCAGTGACACAAAATCTAAAAGTAATCCATTTTAAATTCAGGCTGTAACACAACAAAAATGTGGAAAAAGTCCAAGGGGTGTGAATACTTTTTGAAGGCTCTGTATTCACACAGACATAATCCATTCACACTTACATGGTCAATAACATACACAACATACACACCTCGTAGCTCTACCACCACGTTTCAGTCAGTCAATAGTACATAGTTATCATTCAGCTGGTGTGTAGGATGCCTCACATCCTCCACGATGCATCAGTTTTTGAACATATTTATATGATGTATTTAGTAAATGTCAACTTGTTTTAATATTCCAAAAATGTTCATGTAAAACTCCAAATGATTTCAAAATGATTCCGGTTCTTCTATGTTGATTCCGGTTCTTCTATGTCAACAATATGTTAATAGATTGAACTGAACACAGGTAATATGCTGTATATTTCGTATAGATTTCTTATAGGACTATTGGATAGATTTCTTATAGGACTATTGACTATTGGATAGATTTCTTATAGGACTATTGGATAGATTTCTTATAGGACTATTGACTATTGGATAGATTTCTTATAGGACTATTGGATAGATTTCTTATAGAACTATTGGATAGATTTCTTATAGGACTATTGGATAGATTTCTTATAGGGCTATTGGATATATTTCTTATAGGGCTATTGGATATATTTCTTATAGGGCTATTGGATAGATTTCTTATAGGGCTATTGGATAGATTTCTTATAGGGCTATTGGATAGATTTCTTATAGGACTATTGGATAGATTTCTTATAGGACTATTGGATAGATTTCTTATAGGACAATTGGATAGATTCGAAGAACCCTGAAGGAAACCTATAGCCCGAAATACAATCCTGAAATATAGTGGCAGAAGACCTGAAGATGTTTTAGCGATGTTGTTAAATATATATATATATAGTATTTAATGCAAAAACGAATTACAGTGTCACGACTGGAAATGTCTTACAAGCAATTTTCTTATTTTGTTTTGTGCTTTTTTAAAAAACATTAAAAACATGTTATATTGTTTCTCCACAGACAATCATGAAGTAAAGTTAATGTGTGGGCTACTTCCCAAATGGCATCCTATTCCTTGTGTAGTGCTCTACTATGGCCCGTATGCTGCCGTGGCCCGTATGCTGCTGTGGCCCGTATGCCGCCGTGGCCCGTACGCCGCCGTGGCCCGTACGCCGCCGTGGCCCGTACGCCGCCGTGGCCCGTACGCCGCTGTGGCCCGTATGCTGCCGTGGCCCGTACGCCGCCGTGGCCCGTATGCTGCCGTGGCCCGTACGCCGCCGTGGCCCGTACGCTGCCGTGGCCCATACGCTGCCGTGGCCCATACACCACCGTACCCATACACTACCGTGGCCAAAGATTTTAGAACACCTACTCATTCAAGTGTTTTTCTTTTCTTTTTTACTATTTTCTACAATATTGTAGAATAATAAAACATCAAAACTATGAAATAACTCATGTAGTAAATCATGTAGTAACCAAAAAAGTGTTAAACAAATCAAAATATATTTTGTTTTTGAGAATCTTCAAGTAGCCACCCTTTGCCTTGATGACAGCTTTGCACACTCTTGGCATTCTCTCAACCAGCTTCACCTATGCATATGCTGAGCACTTGTTGGCTGCTTTTCCTTCACTCTGCGGTCCAACATGCCAAACCATCTCAATTTGGTTGAGGTCGGGGTGATTGTGGAGGCCAGGTCATCTGATGCTGCACTCCATCACTCTCCATCTTGGTCAAATAGCCCTTACACAGCCTGGAGGTGTGTTGGGTGATTGTTCTGTTGAAAAACAAATGATAGTCCCACAAAGCCCAAACCAGATGGGATGGTGTATTGCTGCAGAATACTGTGGTAGCCATGCTGGTTAAGTGTGCCTTGAATTCTAAATAAATCACTGACAGTGTCACCAGCAAAGCACCCCCACACCATCACACCTCCTCCTCCATGCTTCACGGTGGGAAATACACATGCGGAGATCATCCGTTCCCCCACACCGCGTCTCACAAAGACATGGTGGTTGGAACCAAAAATCTCCAACTTAAACACCAGACCAAAGGACAAATTTAAACTGTATAGCCAGTTTCATCATAGCGCTTGATGGTTTTTGCAACTGCACTTGAATAAACTTTCAAAGTTCTTGGAATGTTCCATATTGACTGACCTTCATGTCTTAAAGTAATGATGGACTGTCATTTCTCTTTACTTATTTGAGCTGTTCTTGCCATAAAGTGGACTTGGCATTTTACCAAATAGGGCTATCTTCTGTATACCACCCCTACCTTGTCACATTTAAATGCATTCCAGGTGACTATCTCATGAAGCTGGTTGAGAGAATGCCAAGCGTGTACAAAGCTGTCATCAAGGCAAAGGGTGGCTATTTGAAGAATCTGTATTTGTATTATGTATTTTTATTTGCTTAACACTTTTTTGGTTACTACATTATTCCATATGTGTTATTACGTAGTTTTGATGTCTTCAATATTATTCTAGAATGTAGAAAATAGTAAAAAATAAAGGAAAACCCTTTAATGAGGAGGTTTTCTAAAGGTTTTGACCGGTAATGTATTTAAGGAAGTGTACCATTTGAGATGCATTTTCCTTATCCCCCCCCCCCCTCATGTCAGACATTTTAATGTTTTCCTTATCCCCCCTCATGTCAGACATTTTAATGTTTTCCTTATCCCCCCCCTCATGTCAGACATTTTAATGTTTTCCTTATTCCCCCCTCATGTCAGACATTTTAATGTTTTCCTTATTCCCCCCTCATGTCAGACATTTTAATGTTTTCCTTATTCCCCCCCCTCATGTCAGACATTTTAATGTTTTCCTTATCCCCCCCCCCTCATGTCAGACATTTTAATGTTTTCCTTATCCCCCCCCTCATGTCAGACATTTTAATGTTTTCCTTATCCCCCCTCATGTCAGACATTTTAATGTTTTCCTTATTCCCCCCTCATGTCAGACATTTTAATGTTTTCCTTATCCCCCCCTCATGTCAGACATTTTAATGTTTTCCTTATCCCCCCTCATGTCAGACATTTTAATGTTTTCCTTATTCCCCCCTCATGTCAGACATTTTAATGTTTTCCTTATTCCCCCCTCATGTCAGACATTTTAATGTTTTCCTTATTCCCCCCTCATGTCAGACATTTTAACAACATGTATTCCTGTTTATATCACCATGCCAACTTCCCACTCCAAGAAATATGTGTCAATATAATTTTGTTTTATTTCGGAGACCATCAATTTTATATGGATATCATACTGTGTCCGTTTTGGGTACTTTGTTGAAAGTTTGTGTGTTTGTTTTTGTGTTGAAATAAAGATTTTGAAGAAGTCCTTACTTACCCCAGACAATTAATTTGTTTTAACTGGTTTGCGTTATACTCAGAAGTTAAAACCTCGCTCCAGACACTCGACTTTGAGGGTTGACATGAAATGGCTGTGCTTTTAAATAGTTTCACCTTGCTTTGTTGAATGTAGTCCTTGTACGTTTGCTCTGGAGAGCATCTGCTAGATTGGCTACAGTGTAAAGATGTGTCAAACGTTTCAATTTGGAGTGCAAGAACTATGCAGGCTATACCATCTACAGGCTATACCATCTACAGGCTATACCATCTACAGGCTATACCATCTACAGGCTATACCATCTACAGGCTATACCATCTACAGGCTATACCATCTACAGGCTATACCATCTACAGGCTATACCATCTACAGGCTATACCATCTACAGGCTATACCATCTACAGGCTATACCATCTACAGGCTATACCATCTACAGGCTATACCATCTACAGGCTATACCATCTACAGGCTATACCATCTACAGGCTATACCATCTACAGGCTATACCATCTACAGGCTATACCATCTACAGGCTATACCATCTACAGACTATAACATCTACAGGCTATACCATCTACAGACTATACCATCTACAGACTATACCATCTACAGGCTATAACATCTACAGGCTTCTACAGACTATACCATCTACAGACTATAACATCTACAGGCTATACCATCTACAGACTATACCATCTACAGACTATACCATCTACAGACTATACCATCTACAGGCTATACCATCTACAGGCTATACCATCTACAGACTATAACATCTACAGGCTATACCATCTACAGACTATAACATCTACAGGCTTCTACAGACTATACCATCTACAGACTATACCATCTACAGGCTATAACATCTACAGGCTTCTACAGACTATACCATCTACAGACTATACCATCTACAGGCTATAACATTTACAGACTATACCATCTACAGACTATACCATCTACAGGCTATAACATCTACAGGCTATAACATCTACAGGCTATAACATCTACAGGCTATAACATCTACAGGCTTCTACAGACTATACCATCTACAGGCTATAACATCTACAGACTTCTACAGACTATACCATCTACAGACTTCTACAGACTATACCATCTACAGGCTATAACATCTACAGACTATACCATCTACAGGCTATAACATCTACAGACTATACCATCTACAGGCTATACCATCTACAGACTATAACATCTACAGGCTTCTACAGACTATACCATCTACAGACTATACCATCTACAGGCTATACCATCTACAGGCTATACCATCTACAGACTATACCATCTACAGACTATACCATCTACAGACTATACCATCTACAGACTATACCATCTACAGACTTCTACAGACTATACCATCTACAGACTATACCATCTACAGGCTATACCATCTACAGGCTATACCATCTACAGACTATACCATCTACAGACTATACCATCTACAGACTATACCATCTACAGACTATACCATCTACAGACTATACCATCTACAGGCTATAACATCTACAGGCTTCTACAGACTATACCATCTATAGACTTCTACAGACTATACCATCTACAGACTTCTACAGACTATACCATCCACAGACTTCTACAGACTATACCATCTACAGACTTCTACAGACTATACCATCTACAGGCTTCTACAGACTATACCATCTACAGGCTTCTACAGACTATACCATCTACAGACTTCTACAGACTATACCATCTACAGGCTTCTACAGACTATACCATCTACAGACTATACCATCTACAGGCTTCTACAGGCTATACCATCTACAGGCTATACCATCTACAGGCTATACCATCTACAGGCTATACCATCTAATCTACAGGCTATACCATCTACAGACTATACCATCTACAGGCTATACCATCTACAGGCTATACCATCTACAGACTATACCATCTACAGGCTATAACATCTACAGGCTATACCATCTACAGGCTATACCATCTACAGGCTATACCATCTACAGGCTATACCATCTACAGGCTATAACATCTACAGACTATAACATCTACAGGCTATAACATCTACAGGCTATACCATCTACAGGCTTCTACAGACTATACCATCTACAGACTATACCATCTACAGGCTATACCATCTACAGGCTATACCATCTACAGGCTATAACATCTACAGGCTATAACATCTACAGGCTATACCATCTACAGGCATCTACAGGCTTCTACAGATTATACCATCTACAGACTATACCATCTACAGGCTATACCATCTACAGACTATACCATCTACAGACTATACCATCTCCAGACTATACCATCTACAGGCTATAACATCTACAGGCTATAACATCTACAGACTATAACATCTACAGGCTATACCATCTACAGGCTATACCATCTACAGACTATACCATCTACAGGCTATACCATCTACAGGCTATACCATCTACAGGCTATACCATCTACAGACTATACCATCTACAGACTATACCATCTACAGGCTATACCATCTACAGACTATACCATCTACAGACTATAACATCTACAGACTATAACATCTACAGGCTATAACATCTACAGGCTTCTACAGGCTATACCATCTACAGACTATACCATCTACAGGCTATACCATCTACAGGCTATACCATCTACAGGCTATACCATCTACAGGCTATACCATCTACAGGCTATAACATCTACAGGCTATAACATCTACAGGCTTCTACAGACTATACCATCTACAGGCTATAACATCTACAGGCTTCTACAGACTATACCATCTACAGGCTATAACATCTACAGGCTATACCATCTACAGACTATACCATCTACAGGCTATACCATCTACAGGCTATACCATCTACAGGCTATACCATCTACAGGCTATACCATCTACAGGCTATACCATCTACAGGCTATACCATCTACAGGCTATACCATCTACAGGCTATACCATCTACAGACTATACCATCTACAGACTATACCATCTACAGACTATAACATCTACAGACTATAACATCTACAGGCTATAACATCTACAGGCTATAACATCTACAGGCTTCTACAGGCTATACCATCTACAGACTATACCATCTACAGGCTATACCATCTACAGACTATACCATCTACAGGCTATACCATCTACAGACTATACCATCTACAGACTATAACATCTACAGGCTATAACATCTACAGGCTATAACATCTACAGGCTTCTACAGGCTATACCATCTACAGACTATACCATCTACAGGCTATACCATCTACAGGCTATACCATCTACAGGCTATAACATCTACAGGCTATAACATCTACAGGCTTCTACAGACTATACCATCTACAGGCTATAACATCTACAGGCTTCTACAGACTATACCATCTACAGGCTATAACATCTACAGGCTATACCATCTACAGACTATACCATCTACAGGCTATAACATCTACAGACTATAACATCTACAGGCTATACCATCTACAGGCTATACCATCTACAGGCTATACCATCTACAGGCTATACCATCTACAGGCTATACCATCTACAGGCTATACCATCTACAGACAATACCATCTACAGACTATACCATCTACAGGCTATACCATCTACAGACTATAACATCTACAGGCTATAACATCTACAGGCTATAACATCTACAGGCTTCTACAGGCTATACCATCTACAGACTATACCATCTACAGGCTATACCATCTACAGGCTATACCATCTACAGACTATACCATCTACAGACTATACCATCTACAGGCTATACCATCTACAGGCTATACCATCTACAGGCTTCTACAGGCTATACCATCTACAGACTATACCATCTACAGGCTATACCATCTACAGGCTATACCATCTACAGGCTATACCATCTACAGGCTATACCATCTACAGGCTATACCATCTACAGGCTATACCATCTACAGGCTATACCATCTACAGGCTATACCATCTACAGGCTATACCATCTACAGACTATACCATCTACAGGCTATAACATCTACAGACTATACCATCTACAGACTATACCATCTACAGACTATACCATCTACAGACTATACCATTTACAGGCTATACCATCTACAGACTATACCATCTACAGACTATAACATCTACAGGCTTCTACAGACTATACCATCTACAGACTATACCATCTACAGGCTATAACATCTACAGGCTATACCATCTACAGGCTATAACATCTACAGGCTATAACATCTACAGGCTATAACATCTACAGGCTTCTACAGGCTATACCATCTACAGACTATACCATCTACAGACTATAACATCTACAGACTATAACATCTACAGACTATACCATCTACAGACTATAACATCTACAGGCTATAACATCTACAGGCTATAACATCTACAGGCTATACCATCTACAGGCTATACCATCTACAGACTATACCATCTACAGACTATACCATCTACAGACTATAACATCTACAGGCTATACCATCTACAGGCTATACCATCTACAGGCTATACCATCTACAGGCTATACCATCTACAGGCTATACCATCTACAGACTATACCATCTACAGGCTATACCATCTACAGGCTATAACATCTACAGGCTATACCATCTACAGGCTATACCATCTACAGGCTATACCATCTACAGGCTATACCATCTACAGGCTATACCATCTACAGGCTATACCATCTACAGGCTATACCATCTACAGGCTATACCATCTACAGGCTATAACATCTACAGACTATAACATCTACAGACTATACCATCTACAGACTATAACATCTACAGGCTATACCATCTACAGACTATACCATCTACAGGCTATAACATCTACAGGCTATACCATCTACAGACTATACCATCTACAGACTATACCATCTACAGACTATACCATCTACAGGCTATACCATCTACAGGCTATACCATCTACAGGCTATACCATCTACAGACTATACCATCTACAGGCTATACCATCTACAGACTATACCATCTACAGACTATACCATCTACAGACTATACCATCTACAGACTATACCATCTACAGGCTATACCATCTACAGGCTATAACATCTACAGACTATACCATCTACAGACTATACCATCTACAGGCTATACCATCTACAGACTATACCATCTACAGGCTATAACATCTACAGGCTATACCATCTACAGGCTATACCATCTACAGACTATACCATCTACAGACTATACCATCTACAGACTATAACATCTACAGGCTATAACATCTACAGACTATAACATCTACAGGCTCTATAAACCAGGTCCAACCCTGATGTTGGTCTCTATAAACCAGGTCCAACCCTGATGTTGGTCTCTATAAACCAGGTCCAACCCTGATGTTGGTCTCTATAAACCAGGTCCAACCCTGATGTTGGTCTCTATAAACCAGGTCCAACCCTGATGTTGGTCTCTATAAACCAGGTCCAACCCTGATGTTGGTCTCTATAAACCAGGTCCAACCCCGATGTTGGTCTCTATAAACCAGGTCCAACCCTGATGTTGGTCTCTATAAACCGGATGAAACCCTTACGTTGGTCTCTATAAACCGGATGAAAACTGGTTTAAATTGACACAATAACTGTTAGTAAAGTTGTCAGCTGGAGATGATATGCAGGACCTTGCAGGGATTTGTAGTTTTGCATGATGTATACTTTGATGCTAATTATAATTTTCGAATCTGAGAGTAAATAGAACCGAATATATTGATAAAAGTCACCTTGTTCGAGACAGATTTCCATGGTCATCAAAACCTCATGCCACGGCAAAACTACACAAAACACAGCCCTTATTTTAAATGTTTCTAAAATCTCATATGGGGAAAATGAATGGTGGAAAAAGATTGGAATAATTTCCCTGTTTGACTGCATGGTTTTATGGTATTATGACACCTCCACTGTGGGCCTCTATAGACCGGAACCTTGGCCCCTTGGAGCTGCACTTCTTATCTGAACCACTAGGTGGCAGCCCATCCCTATGCATTCAATGGCCAAGATTCAATGCAAACGCACCTCGTCTGCAACATGCACCATTTTAAGGTAGTTCACTTTGAAGGTGGGCAGATTGATTTCAGTGAAGTCTGAAAAACAAGATATTTCTGCAAAACATCGATGAACATCAGCTGTATTTGTGTCATTGTCCTTCTTTTTTAAAATGATGATACTGGTATATAATTTACAATTACTGTGTAAAATGCTGTCCATATATACTGTATACTCAACCGTCCTAACACAGTATGTCATCGTTCCCATATAAGAGAGCTTTTTCGGTGCCCTGTACCCCGACAGAGGTGGGCTCGGATGGAATGTGGGGTGAACGTCCCAAATTGCACCCTATCCCCTATTTAATGCACTACTTTTGACCAGGACTGATAGGGAGCTGGTCAGAAGGACTGCGCTATAGAGAATAGGGTGCCATTTGTCACGCAAACTTGTAATGTTAAGAAGGTCATGTTCCCCATAACAATGTGCTTCAATTAAAAAAGTCTGCATGTCTATATAACATCAAGGCTGAAAAGCCTAACAGATTTTCCAAACATGTATTCAATCAATATGTTCCACAACCCCCCCCCATGTACTTCCCTATACGGAGCATTCGGAACCTTTTCAGACCCCTTCACGTTTTTCACTGCCTTATTCTAGAATGGATTAAATACCTTTTTTTTTACCTCATCAATCGAGACACAAAGCGAATGTCCTTGATATTTTATTTGTAATAAAATTAGCAAAAATGTCTTAACCTGTTTTTGCTTTGTCCTTATTATTGTAGGTAGATTGATGAGAGGGAGGGAAAAAAAACAATCTAGTCCGTTTTAGTAACAAAATGTGGAAAAAGCGAATAGGTGTGAATACTTTCTGAATGCTCTGTAGGCAGTAGTCTGTAGTCCCCAGTGAGTGGACTCATTCTAAATCCCATTCTAACGGCAGTCAAAGCCTTCCAAGTTAGTCTGTAGTCCCCAGTGAGTGGACTCATTCTAAATCCCATTATAACGGCAGTCAAAGCCTTCCAAGTTTTAAGCATTTTAATGTTTCTGTGATTGAACAAAAGAGTCGTGTAATCGTTACAATAAGCTATTATACTGTAGTAATATAAGCCGAGCTAGAGTAGAACAAGTCTGACATTCTATTTGGTTCTAGAATCGATTAAAGGAACCTAAGTGAGACAGAGAGAAGCAGGCAGAGTTATATGACATTCCATTTGGTTCTAGAATCGATTAAAGGAACCTAAGTGAGACAGAGTGTATTGGATAGAGTTATATAACATTCCATTTGGTTCTAGAATCGATTAAAGGAACCTAAGTGAGACAGAGAGAAGCAGGCAGAGTTATATGACATTCCATTTGGTTCTAGAATCAATTAAAGGAACCTAAGTGAGACAGAGAGAAGCAGGCAGAGTTATATGACATTCCATTTGGTTCTAGAATCAATTAAAGGAACCTAAGTGAGACAGAGAGAAGCAGGCAGAGTTATATGACATTCCATTTGGTTCTAGAATCAATTAAAGGAACCTAAGTGAGACAGAGAGAAGCAGGCAGAGTTATATGACATTCCATTTGGTTCTAGAATCAATTAAAGGAACCTAAGTGAGACAGAGTGTATTGGATAGAGTTATATAACATTCCATTTGGTTCTAGAATCAATTAAAGGAACCTAAGTGAGACAGAGTGTATTGGATAGAGTTATATAACATTCCATTTGGTTCTAGAATCAATTAAAGGAACCTAAGTGAGACAGAGTGTATTGGATAGAGTTATATAACATTCCATTTGGTTCTAGAATCAATTAAAGGAACCTAAGTGAGACAGAGTGTATTGGATAGAGTTATATAACATTCCATTTGGTTCTAGAATCAATTAAAGGAACCTAAGTGAGACAGAGTGTATTGGATAGAGTTATATAACATTCCATTTGGTTCTAGAATCAATTAAAGGAACCTAAGTGAGACAGAGTGTATTGGATAGAGTTATATAACATTCCATTTGGTTCTAGAATCAATTAAAGGAACCTAAGTGAGACAGAGTGTATTGGATAGAGTTATATAACATCCCATTTGGTTCTAGAATCGATTAAAGGAACCTAAGTGAGACAGAGAGAAGCAGGCAGAGTTATATGACATTCCATTTGGTTCTAGAATCAATTAAAGGAACCTAAGTGAGACAGAGTGTATTGGATAGAGTTATATGACATTCCATTTGGTTCTAGAATCAATTAAAGGAACCTAAGTGAGACAGAGTGTATTGGATAGAGTTATATAACATCCCATTTGGTTCTAGAATCGATTAAAGGAACCCAAGTGAGACAGAGAGTAGCAGGCAGAGTTATATGTTGATAAACTACACAATATGTACCTCCCAAATGGCAACCTATTCCCTTTATAGTGCACACCTTTTGACCAGAGTCCTATGGACAAACTAGTCAAAATAGGGCTCTGGTCAAAAGTAGTACACTATATAGGGAATAGAGTGACATTTGAGAAACTTTGAGACAAAGACAGCACTGTCCCCGTATCAAATCTAGGTGACCTATTGCATGCTGTCTGTCCTCCACTGGAGCTCAGGGAACTGATCTGGAGTCAGTTATGAAGGTGACGTTGTGTCCAGGCCCCAGTTAGGCCTCTCAGCATCAACATCCAGCCCTCTCCCCACAGCAGAGCAGATCCTCTGGGCATGGCTGTCTTACTCCAGCCCCAGGCCTGGTCAGGACGACTGCATCAGGCCTGTCAGCCGTTTGCCTGTCAGTGACTTGCCCTGAAGAGAGGAGGGAATTAGTATGATGGTTTCCTTGTTGGTTTCAGATTAGACATTTTGTAACAAAGTTGACAGACAGACACACAGACACACAGACAGACAGACACACAGACACACAGACAGACAGACACACAGACACACAGACAGACAGACAGACAGACAGACAGACAGACAGACAGACAGACAGACAGACAGACAGACAGACAGACAGACAGACAGACAGACAGACAGACAGACAGACAGACAGACAGACAGACAGACAGACAGACAGACAGACAGACAGACAGACAGAGAGACAGAGAGACAGAGAGACAGAGAGACAGGAAGTAGAGCCACTGACCACGCTGCGTGTAAACTTCTCCAGAGAGGTGCGTCTTCCCTGCTGCTGCTCCGTCTCAGGCTGGGGCACAAAGCATCATGGGAAGAGAAGGGAGCTTGGTTGAAAACAATGTAAAGAAGACTAAATAGTATGTGATATCACTGGTTCAGACTAAACAGTATGATATCACTGGTTCAGACTAAACAGTATGATATCACTGGTTCAGACTAAACAGTATGATATCACTGGTTCAGACTAAACAGAATGATATCACTGATTCAGACTAAACAGTATGATATCACTGGTTCAGACTAAACAGTATGATATCACTGATTCAGACTAAACAGTATGATAACACTGGTTCAGACTAAACAGTATGATATCACTGGTTCAGACTAAACACTGGTTCAGACTAAACAGTATGATATCACTGGTTCAGACTAAACAGTGTGATATCACTGATTCAGACTAAACAGTATGATATCACTGGTTCAGACTAAACACTGGTTCAGACTAAACAGTATGATATCACTGGTTCAGACTAAACAGTAAGATATCACTGGTTCAGACTAAATAGTGTGATATCACTGGTTTAGACTAAACAGTATGATATCACTGGTTCAGACTAAATAGTGTGATATCACTGGTTCAGACTAAACAGTATGATAACACTGGTTCAGACTAAACACTGGTTCAGACTAAACAGTATGATATCACTGATTCAGACTAAACACTGGTTCAGACTAAACAGTATGATATCACTGGTTCAGACTAAACACTGGTTCAGACTAAACAGTATGATATCACTGATTCAGACTAAACGGTTGACAACTCCATTGTGTCCTCCTCCCAGAGCGCCAAGAACCTTGGCGTGATCCTGGACAACACCCTGTCGTTCTCAACCAACATCAAGGCGGTGGCCCGTTCCTGTAGGTTCATGCTCTACAACATCCGCAGAGTACGACCCTGCCTCACACAGGAAGCGGCGCAGGTCCTAATCCAGGCACTTGTCATCTCCCGTCTGGATTACTGCAACTCGCTGTTGGCTGGGCTCCCTGCCTGTGCCATTAAACCCCTTCAACTCATCCAGAACGCCGCAGCCCGTCTGGTGTTCAACCTTCCCAAGTTCTCTCACGTCACCCCGCTCCTCCGTTCTCTCCACTGGCTTCCAGTTGAAGCTCGCATCCGCTACAAGACCATGGTGCTTGCCTACGGAGCTGTGAGGGGAACGGCACCTCAGTACCTCCAGGCTCTGATCAGGCCCTACACCCAAACAAGGGCACTGCGTTCATCCACCTCTGGCCTGCTCGCCTCCCTACCACTGAGGAAGTACAGCTCCCGCTCAGCCCAGTCAAAACTGTTCGCTGCCCTGGCCCCCCAATGGTGGAACAAACTCCCTCACGACGCCAGGACAGCGGAGTCAATCACCACCTTCCGGAGACACCTGAAACCCCACCTCTTTAAGGAATATCTAGGATAGGATAAGTAATCCCTCTCACCCCCCTTAAGTTTTAGATGCACTATTGTAAAGTGACTGTTCCACTGGATGTCATAAGGTGAATGCACCAATTTGTAAGTCGCTCTGGATAAGAGCGTCTGCTAAATGACTTAAATGTAAATGTAAATGTAAACAGAATGATATCACTGGTTCAGACTAAACAGAATGATAACACTGGTTCAGACTAAACACTGGTTCAGACTAAACAGTATGATATCACTGATTCAGACTAAACAGAATGATATCACTGATTCAGACTAAACAGAATGATATCACTGGTTCAGACTAAACAGTATGATATCACTGGTTTAGACTAAACAGTGTGATATCACTGGTTCAGACTAAACACTGGTTCAGACTAAACAGTATGATATCACTGGTTCAGACTAAACACTGGTTCAGACTAAACAGTATGATATCACTGGTTCAGACTAAACAGTATGATATCACTGGTTCAGACTAAACAGAATGATATCACTGGTTTAGACTAAACAGTATGATATCACTGGTTCAGACTAAACAGTATGATATCACTGGTTCAGACTAAACACTGGTTCAGACTAAACAGTATGATATCACTGGTTCAGACTAAACAGTATGATATCACTGGTTCAGACTAAACAGTATGATATCACTGGTTCAGACTAAACAGTATGATAACACTGGTTCAGACTAAACACTGGTTCAGACTAAACACTGGTTCAGACTAAACAGTATGATATCACTGGTTCAGACGAAACACTGGTTCAGACTAAACAATGTGATATCACTGGTTCAGACTAAACATTGTGATATCACTGGTTCAGACTAAATAGTGTGATATCACTGGTTCAGACTAAACAGTGTGATATCACTGGTTCAGACTAAACAGTGTGATATCACTGGTTCAGACTAATCAGTATGCTATCACTGGTTCAGACTAAACAGTGTGAGGGCTGTGCTTTGGCAAAGTGGGTGGGGTTATATCCTTCCTGTTTGGCCCTGTCCGGGGGTGTCCTCGGATGGGGCCACAGTGTCTCCTGACCCCTCCTGTCTCAGCCTCCAGTATTTATGCTGCAGTAGTTTATGTGTCGGGGGGCTAGGGTCAGTTTGTTTATCTGGAGTACTTCTCCTGTCCTATTCGGTGTCCTGTGTAAATCTAAGTGTGCGTTCTCTAATTCTCTCCTTCTCTCTTTCTTTCTCTCTCTCGGAGGACCTGAGCCCTAGGACCATGCCCCAGGACTACCTGACATGATGACTCCTTGCTGTCCCCAGTCCACCTGGCCATGCTGCTGCTCCAGTTTCAACTGGCCTGGGCCCTAGGACCATGTCCCAGGACTACCTGACATGAGGACTCCTTGCTGTCCCCAGTCCACCTGGCCATGCTCCTGCTCCAGTTTCAACTGTTCTGCCTTACTATTATTCAACCATGCTGGTCATTTATGAACATTTGAACATCTTGGCCACGTTCTGTTATAATCTCCACCCGGCACAGCCAGAAGAGGACTGGCCACCCCACATATGCTCTCTCTAATTCTCTCTTTCTTTCTCTCTCTCGGAGGACCTGAGCCCTAGGACCGTGCCCCAGGACTACCTGACATGATGGCTCCTTGCTGTCCCCAGTCCACCTGACTGTGCTGCTGCTCCAGTTTCAACTGTTCTGCCTTATTATTATTTGACCATGCTGGTCATTTATGAACATTTGAACATCTTGGTCATGTTCTGTTATAATCTCTACCCGGCACAGCCAGAAGAGGACTGGCCACCCCACATAGCCCGGTTCCTCTCTAGGTTTCTTCCTAGGTTTTGGCCTTTCTAGGGAGTTTTTCCTAGCCACCGTGCTTTTACACCTGCATTGTTTGCTGTTTGGGGTTTTAGGCTGGGTTTCTGTACAGCACTTTGAGATATCAGCTGATGTACGAAGGGCTATATAAATAAATTTGATTTGATTTGATTTGATTTGATATCACTGGTTTAGACTAAACAGTGTGATATCACTGGTTCAGACTAAACAGTATGATATCACTGGTTTAGACTAAACAGTATGATATCACTGGTTCAGACTAAACAGTATGATGGGTCCTTCTGTAGCTCAGTTGGTAGAGCGTGGCGCTTGTAACGCCAGGGTAGTGGGTTCGATCCCCGGGACCACCCATACGTAGAATGTATGCACACATGACTGTAAGTCGCTTTGGATAAAAGCGTCTGCTAAATGGCATATATTATTATATAATTATTATTATATTATATCACTGGTTCAGACTAAACAGTAGTTTCCCATGTCACTGACTGTAGAACCTGTACATCACCAACAGAGGGCAGCACTTCACTATCTTGGATACTGAGGACAGGTGTCTAACTCCAGTCTTCCCCAGGCAGAAGGAGACTAGCACAGACTCACACACACCTTCTTCCAGGCCATCAGCAGCTCCTGGTAAGCGTTGGAGCGCAGGTACCGTGTGTAGCTGTCACTCTTCATGAGCTTATAGATGTGGTCCTGAAACAGGAGAAAGGGAGAAGACAGAGATCATTGTGTGTTTTAGCTGTATGTTTGTTTCTGCAGGCTTTAGGTAGTCTTTCAATCTCCCTTCCTGTGTTCCTCCCTCTTTCAATCTCCCTTCCTGAGTCCCTCCCTCTTTCAATCTCCCTTCCTGTGTCCCTCCCTCTTTCAATCTCCCTTCCTGTGTCCCTCCCTCTTTCAATCTCCCTTCCTGTGTCCCTCCCTCTTTCAATCTCTCTTCCTGTGTCCCTCCCTCTTTCAATCTCCCTTCCTGTGTCCCTCCCTCTTTCAATCTCCCTTCCTGTGTCCCTCCCTCTTTCAATCTCCCTTCCTGTGTCCCTCCCTCTTTCAATCTCCCTTCCTGTGTCCCTCCCTCTTTCAATCTCCCTTCCTGTGTCCCTCCCTCTTTCAATCTCCCTTCCTGTGTCCCTCCCTCTTTCAATCTCCCTTCCTGTGTCCCTCCCTCTTTCAATCTCCCTTCCTGTGTCCCTCCCTCTTTCAATCTCCCTTCCTGTCTGTCCGTCCCGTCCGTCCGTCCCGTCCGTCCGTCCGTCTGTCTGTCTGTCTGTAATATAATGTACCTGCAACTTCTTAGCGGTCTTTCTGTCAATAATATAATTCACCTGAGCGTCTTCGTAGCTGTATCGTCCCGGGTCTTTAAGGTTGGCACTGGTGCGTTCGTAGCTGTGTGAGTCCAGGTTGATGGAGCTGGAAGCGCCTTCTGCCAGAAACTCTGTCCAGATCTCCTGAGCCCGTTCTGCCACGTTCTCCAGGGGCTGCTTCTTCAGATCCTGCACCGCCAACCAGAACCTGTATAGGGGTTACACCGTATTACAGTACCAACCAGAACCTGTATAGGGGTTACACCGTATTACAGTACCAACCAGAACCTGTATAGGGGTTACATAATATTACAGCACCAACCAGAACCTGTATAGGGGTTACACCTTATTACAGTACCAACCAGAACCTGTATAGGGGTTACACCTTATTACAGTACCAACCAGAACCTGTATAGGGGTTACATAATATTACAGTACCAACCAGAACCTGTATAGGGGTTACACCTTATTACAGTACCAACCAGAACCTGTATAGGGGTTACATAATATTACAGCACCAACCAGAACCTGTATAGGGGTTACATAATATTACAGCACCAACCAGAACCTGTATAGGGGTTACACCTTATTACAGTACCAACCAGAACCTGTATAGGGGTTACATAATATTACAGTACCAACCAGAACCTGTATAGGGGTTACATAATATTACAGCACCAACCAGAACCTGTATAGGGGTTACATAATATTACAGTACCAACCAGAACCTGTATAGGGGTTACACCTTATTACAGTACCAACCAGAACCTGTATAGGGGTTACATAATATTACAGTACCAACCAGAACCTGTATAGGGGTTACACCTTATTACAGCACCAACCAGAACCTGTATAGGGGTTACATAATATTACAGTACCAACCAGAACCTGTATAGGGGTTACATAATATTACAGCACCAACCAGAACCTGTATAGGGGTTACATAATATTACAGCACCAACCAGAACCTGTATAGGGGTTACATAATATTACAGTACCAACCAGAACCTGTATAGGGGTTACATAATATTACAGCACCAACCAGAACCTGTATAGGGGTTACATAATATTACAGCACCAACCAGAACCTGTATAGGGGTTACATGATATTACAGCAACAACCAGAACCTGTATAGGGGTTACATGATATTACAGCACCAACCAGAACCTGTATAGGGGTTACATGATAATACACTATAGCACCAACCTTTCGGAACACCATAAAAGCAACGTAATTAAAGAGGTGGATTGGATAGAGGGTGAGATAGTGGAGAGAGATAAGGGTGTGTGTCCGTCTGTCCGTCCTAAGTAGCCCCAAGGTCGCACTGACCTCGGTTATCTGTCCAGTCCACCACCCTGTTATCGTCTTTAGTAGAGCCCTTCATCAGAACATGCCTTCAGGGGACACACATACTCACATACAGGGTAGAGGTAATGAGCTTAACTTTCAAACAGAGGGATGGGCAGAGGAAAGGAAAGAGGTAGGAGATGGAGGTAGTGGAGGATGGATGGAAGAGGTAGGAGATGGAGGTAGTGGAGGATGGATGGAAGACGATGAGGAAAGAGGTAGGAGATGGAGGTAGTGGAGGATGGATGGAAGAGGATGAGGAAAGAGGTAAGAGATGGAGGTAGTGGAGGATGGATGGAAGAGGATGAGGAAAGAGGTAGTGGATGGAGGTAGTGGAGGATGGATGGAAGACGATGAGGAAAGAGGTAGGAGATGGAGGTAGTGGAGGATGGATGGAAGAGGATGAGGAAAGAGGTAGGGGATGAAGGGCAAAGATGGAGGTAGTGGAGGATGGATGGAAGAGGATGAGGAAAGAGGTAGGGGATGAAGGGCAAAGATGGAGGTAGTGGAGGATGGATGGAAGAGGATGAGGAAAGAGGTAGGGGATGAAGGGTAAAGATGGAGGTAGTGGAGGATGGATGGAAGAGGATGAGGAAAGAGGTTGAAGAAGGAGAAGAATGAAGGGATGGGATGAAGCTAAGGGATCAGGTGATGGAAGAGGGATGAGGAAGAAGGGATGGAAGGAGGAGATGGGGAAGAGAAGGGAGGGAAAGAAGAGGAAATAAGGAAAGATGAGAGGAGAGGAGAGGAGAGGAGTGTTCTGTGTGTCTTACTGTAGTTTCCCTGAACTCTGAACTCAGAGGAAATGAGGAAGGATTAGAGAAAATGAGAAAACAAGGGATAAAAGGAGGACGGGGAATTCTCTGTGACTCACTGTAGGTTCTCTGAGCTGAACTCTGATTCCAGGAACTTGAGGAACTGGTCTCGTCCTGCCGGATCTTTCAGAGCTTCATCTAGAGAGAAACCCCACTTCCTCACCCTCTGTTGACTGGGGTCCTTACTGAGGGGAGGGAGGGGAGAGGGAGAGAAAGTTAGAATTCATGAAACATCAAAATATAGAAGAAAAAAAAGAGATAAAAAAATGAATACTTTGATATCAAACGGTCTCAAACGGTCTCAAACGGTCTCAAACGGTCTCAAACGGTCTCAAACGGTCTCAAACGGTCTCAAACAGTCTCAAACAGTCTCAAACTGTCTCAAACAGTCTCAAACTGTCTCAAACAGTCTCAAACAGTCTCAAACTGTCTCAAACTGTCTCAAACTGTCATGTTTTGTCATTAATTATCATGTCTTGTCCCTGTGCTTCCCCTTCTATTCGTTTCCCTCTGCTGGTCTTATTAGGTTCTTTCCCTCTTTCTATCCCTCTCTCTCCCCCTCCCTCTCTCACTCTCTCGCTCTCTCTTCTCTCTATCGTTCCGTTCCTGCTCCCAGCTGTTCCCATTCCCCTAATCAATCATTTAGTCTTCCCACACCTGTTCCCGATCCTTTTCCCTGATTAGAGTCCCTATTTCTCTCCTTGTTTTCCGTTCCTGCCCTGTCGGATCCTTGTCTAATATTCACCGTGCTGTGTCTATGTATTGCCCTGTCGTGTCGTGTTTCCCTCAGATGCTGCGTGGTGAGCAGGTGTCTGAGTCTGCTAGGTTCAAGTGCCTTCCCGAGGCAACCTGCAGTTCTTGATCAAGTCTCCAGTCTGTTCTCGTCTTTACGAGTAGTATTATGCCTTTTGTTTTGTTAAGTATCTTTACTGGATTAAAAACTCTGTTTTCGCCAAGTCGCTTTTGGGTCCTCATTCACCAGCATAACACAAACGGTCTCAAACGGTCTCAAACGGTCTCAAACGGTCTCAAACGGTCTCAAACGGTCTCAAATGATTTCAAACAGTCTCAAACACCACACGACGTTGGACAAGTGGTGACAGGGGAGTAGAAACATTGACAGCACAATGTAGCACAATGTTTCTACTTCCTGTAGTAGAAAGTCACAGCAGCAGGTGAATGCTGCTCTAATGGCAGCGTTCACCATGACACCATATCATTTAAATCTCTGCAGGACATTTCCCTAACCTCTACTCAATATAATTAATACATTTATCCGGATTATGAAGCTACATTATGTCTGGGTTGATTCACCTCAAGGGTTCCAGAATAACTGCACAGTGCTGGGTAACAGCGTCGTCTAGCCCTGAAGATATCCCTTATATCTGTATTTAATCATAATATAAGGATGATAGGATGTCATTGCCCTTCGGTCATTTCTAAATCTAAAGGGGATTATGTGAGACACAGCCTAGGCGAGATAGATAGCTATCTGTAACTCTGGTTCTTTGAAGGCACTATATAGGAAGGATATAGGACGATAGCTATCTGTAACTCTGGTTCTTTGAAGGCACTATATAGGAAGGATATAGGACGATAGCTATCTGTAACTCTGGTTCTTTGAAGGCACTATATAGGAAGGATATAGGACTAGCTATCTGTAACTCTGGTTCTTTGAAGGCACTATATAGGAAGGATATAGGACGATAGCTATCTGTAACTCTGGTTCTTTGAAGGCACTATATAGGAAGGATATAGGACGATAGCTATCTGTAACTCTGGTTCTTTGAAGGCACTATATAGGAAGGATATAGGACGATAGCTATCTGTAACTCTGGTTCTTTGAAGGCACTATATAGGAAGGATATAGGACGATAGCTATCTGTAACTCTGGTTCTTTGAAGGCACTGTATAGGAAGGATATAGGACGATAGCTATCTGTAACTCTGGTTCTTTGAAGGCACTGTATAGGAAGGATATAGGACGATAGCTATCTGTAACTCTGGTTCTTTGAAGGCACTATATAGGAAGGATATAGGACGATAGCTATCTGTAACTCTGGTTCTTTGAAGGCACTGTATAGGAAGGATATAGGACGATAGCTATCTGTAACTCTGGTTCTTTGAAGGCACTGTATAGGAAGGATATAGGACGATAGCTATCTGTAACTCTGGTTCTTTGAAGGCACTGTATAGGAAGGATATAGGACGATAGCTTGTCTTTGCCCTGTGTTCCATTCTGTCTTCGAGGTTGATTTTGCAGTGAGTGGTTGACTGTGGGTTGATTGAAAAGGCTGTGGGCTAGAATAGAGAAAAGCTTCACTCCCTGGGAAGTCCATTTCCAGTGAGTTTGGGCGTTTCCTTCTGTAGTTGATGCCTTTGCAACCCTGCAATCAAATGCCTTTTTACAAGACCTTACCATTACTTGATTGTAGGCGCTGTGGTTCTCACCTGGCTTCCAGGTCCCAGAATGAAAGGTCGTCACTGGTCCAGGGGTTGGAAGGTTCTGGTGACATCACAAACGGGTCATACTCCTGGTACTGCTCAGTGTAACTCATTAGACTGAAAGCAACACAACAGACAATAGTCAGAGATGGACATTGTGAAGACTGACACACGATCAGTCAGATATCAGTTCTAGACCCGCACAATTTGCCCAGCATCGTCCGGGTTTGGCCGGGGCAGGCAGTCAATGTAAATAAGATTTTTTTCTTAATTGACTTGCCTGGTTAAATACAGAAATATATTAACAAAATAGGTGGAAACTGGTGAGCCAACAGTAGTTTAGGTGGAAACTGGTGAGCCAACAGTAGTTTAGGTGGAAACTGGTGAGCCAACAGTAGTTTAGGTGGAAACTGGTGAGCCAACAGTAGTTTAGGTGGAAACTGGTGAGCCAACAGTAGTTTAGGTGGAAACTGGTGAGCCAACAGTAGTTTAGGTGGAAACTGGTGAGCCAACAGTAGTTTAGCTGTAAACTAGTGAGCCAACAGTAGTTTAGCTGGAAACTGGTGAGCCAACAGTAGTTTAGGTGGAAACTGGTGAGCCAACAGTAGTTTAGGTGGAAACTGGTGAGCCAACAGTAGTTTAGGTGGAAACTGGTGAGCCAACAGTAGTTTAGGTGGAAACTGGTGAGCCAACAGTAGTTTAGGTGGAAACTGGTGAGCCAACAGTAGTTTAGGTGGAAACTGGTGAGCCAACAGTAGTTTAGGTGGAAACTGGTGAGCCAACAGTAGTTTAGGTGGAAACTGGTGAGCCAACAGTAGTTTAGGTGGAAACTGGTGAGCCAACAGTAGTGTAGGTGGAAACTGGTGAGCCAACAGTAGTGTAGGTGGAAACTGGTGAGCCAACAGTAGTGTAGGTGGAAACTGGTGAGCCAACAGTAGTTTAGCTGTAAACTAGTGAGCCAACAGTAGTTTAGCTGTAAACTAGTGAGCCAACAGTAGTTTAGCTGTAAACTAGTGAGCCAACAGTAGTTTAGCTGTAAACTAGTGAGCCAACAGTAGTGTAGGTGGAAACTGGTGAGCCAAAAGTAGTGTAGGTGGAAACTGGTGAGCCAAAAGTAGTTTAGGTGGAAACTGGTGAGCCAACAGTAGTTTAGGTGGAAACTGGTGAGCCAACAGTAGTGTAGGTGGAAACTGGTGAGCCAACAGTAGTTTAGGTGGAAACTGGTGAGCCAACAGTAGTTTAGGTGGAAACTGGTGAGCCAACAGTAGTTTAGGTGGAAACTGGTGAGCCAACAGTAGTGTAGGTGGAAACTGGTGAGCCAACAGTAGTTTAGGTGGAAACTGGTGAGCCAACAGTAGTTTAGCTGGAAACTGGTGAGCCAACAGTAGTTTAGGTGGAAACTGGTGAGCCAACAGTAGTGTAGGTGGAAACTGGTGAGCCAACAGTAGTTTAGCTGGAAACTGGTGAGCCAACAGTAGTTTAGCTGGAAACTGGTGAGCCAACAGTAGTTTAGGTGGAAACTGGTGAGCCAACAGTAGTTTAGCTGGAAACTAGTGAGCCAACAGTAGTTTAGGTGGAAACTGGTGAGCCAACAGTAGTTTAGGTGGAAACTGGTGAGCCAACAGTAGTTTAGGTGGAAACTGGTGAGCCAACAGTAGTTTAGGTGGAAACTGGTGAGCCAACAGTAGTTTAGGTGGAAACTGGTGAGCCAACAGTAGTTTAGGTGGAAACTGGTGAGCCAAAAGTAGTTTAGCTGTAAACTAGTGAGCCAACAGTAGTTTAGGTGGAAACTGGTGAGCCAACAGTAGTTTAGGTGGAAACTGGTGAGCCAACAGTAGTTTAGGTGGAAACTGGTGAGCCAACAGTAGTTTAGGTGGAAACTGGTGAGCCAAAAGTAGTTTAGCTGTAAACTAGTGAGCCAACAGTAGTTTAGGTGGAAACTGGTGAGCCAACAGTAGTTTAGGTGGAAACTGGTGAGCCAACAGTAGTGTAGGTGGAAACTGGTGAGCCAACAGTAGTTTAGGTGGAAACTGGTGAGCCAACAGTAGTTTAGGTGGAAAATGGTGAGCCAACAGTAGTTTAGGTGGAAACTGGTGAGCCAACAGTAGTTCACCTGTAAACTAGTGAGCCAACAGTAGTTTAGGTGGAAACTGGTGAGCCAACAGTAGTTTAGGTGGAAACTGGTGAGCCAACAGTAGTTTAGGTGGAAACTGGTGAGCCAACAGTAGTTTAGGTGGAAACTGGTGAGCCAACAGTAGTTTAGGTGGAAACTGGTGAGCCAACAGTAGTTTAGGTGGAAACTGGTGAGCCAACAGTAGTTTAGGTGGAAACTGGTGAGCCAACAGTAGTTTAGGTGGAAACTGGTGAGCCAACAGTAGTGTAGGTGGAAACTGGTGAGCCAACAGTAGTGTAGGTGGAAACTGGTGAGCCAACAGTAGTGTAGGTGGAAACTGGTGAGCCAACAGTAGTTTAGCTGTAAACTAGTGAGCCAACAGTAGTTTAGCTGTAAACTAGTGAGCCAACAGTAGTTTAGCTGTAAACTAGTGAGCCAACAGTAGTTTAGCTGTAAACTAGTGAGCCAACAGTAGTGTAGGTGGAAACTGGTGAGCCAAAAGTAGTTTAGGTGGAAACTGGTGAGCCAACAGTAGTTTAGGTGGAAACTGGTGAGCCAACAGTAGTGTAGGTGGAAACTGGTGAGCCAACAGTAGTTTAGGTGGAAACTGGTGAGCCAACAGTAGTTTAGGTGGAAACTGGTGAGCCAACAGTAGTTTAGGTGGAAACTGGTGAGCCAACAGTAGTGTAGGTGGAAACTGGTGAGCCAACAGTAGTGTAGGTGGAAACTGGTGAGCCAACAGTAGTTTAGCTGGAAACTGGTGAGCCAACAGTAGTTTAGGTGGAAACTGGTGAGCCAACAGTAGTGTAGGTGGAAACTGGTGAGCCAACAGTAGTTTAGCTGGAAACTGGTGAGCCAACAGTAGTTTAGCTGGAAACTGGTGAGCCAACAGTAGTTTAGGTGGAAACTGGTGAGCCAACAGTAGTTTAGGTGGAAACTAGTGAGCCAACAGTAGTTTAGGTGGAAACTGGTGAGCCAACAGTAGTTTAGGTGGAAACTGGTGAGCCAACAGTAGTTTAGGTGGAAACTGGTGAGCCAACAGTAGTTTAGGTGGAAACTGGTGAGCCAACAGTAGTTTAGGTGGAAACTGGTGAGCCAAAAGTAGTTTAGCTGTAAACTAGTGAGCCAACAGTAGTTTAGGTGGAAACTGGTGAGCCAACAGTAGTTTAGGTGGAAACTGGTGAGCCAACAGTAGTTTAGGTGGAAACTGGTGAGCCAAAAGTAGTTTAGCTGTAAACTAGTGAGCCAACAGTAGTTTAGGTGGAAACTGGTGAGCCAACAGTAGTTTAGGTGGAAACTGGTGAGCCAACAGTAGTGTAGGTGGAAACTGGTGAGCCAACAGTAGTTTAGGTGGAAACTGGTGAGCCAACAGTAGTTTAGGTGGAAAATGGTGAGCCAACAGTAGTTTAGGTGGAAACTGGTGAGCCAACAGTAGTTCACCTGTAAACTAGTGAGCCAACAGTAGTTTAGGTGGAAACTGGTGAGCCAACAGTAGTTTAGGTGGAAAATGGTGAGCCAACAGTAGTTTAGGTGGAAACTGGTGAGCCAACAGTAGTTTAGGTGGAAACTGGTGAGCCAACAGTAGTTTAGGTGGAAACTGGTGAGCCAACAGTAGTTTAGGTGGAAACTGGTGAGCCAACAGTAGTTTAGGTGGAAACTGGTGAGCCAACAGTAGTTTAGGTGGAAACTGGTGAGCCAACAGTAATTTAGCTGGAAACTGGTGAGCCAACAGTAGTTTAGCTGTAAACTAGTGAGCCAACAGTAGTTTAGGTGGAAACTGGTGAGCCAACAGTAGTTTAGGTGGAAACTGGTGAGCCAACAGTAGTTTAGGTGGAAACTGGTGAGCCAACAGTAGTTTAGGTGGAAACTGGTGAGCCAACAGTAGTTTAGGTGGGAAATGGTGAGCCAACAGTAGTTTAGGTGGAAACTGGTGAGCCAACAGTAGTTTAAAACTGGTGAGCCAACAGTAGTTTAGGTGGAAACTGGTGAGCCAACAGTAATTACCTGGAAACTGGTGAGCCAACAGTAGTTTAGCTGTAAACTAGTGAGCCAACAGTAGTTTAGGTGGAAACTGGTGAGCCAACAGTAGTTTAGGTGGAAACTGGTGAGCCAACAGTAGTTTAGGTGGAAACTGGTGAGCAACAGTAGTTTAGGTGGAAACTGGTGAGCCAACAGTAGTTTAGGTGGAAAATGGTGAGCCAACAGTAGTTTAGGTGGAAACTGGTGAGCCAACAGTAGTTTAGGTGGAAACTGGTGAGCCAACAGTAGTTTAGGTGGAGGTTTCCACCACAGTACAAGCCCAGTTTCAAACACCCTACCTGCATCACCATAGTGACACTGGCCATGAGCTCTTTAAAGGAATTCTCATATATATTTCCATTCTAAATAATTTTTTTCCCTCACCCCTTACCCTAACTCCTTAACCCTATACCTAACCCCTTAACCCTTAACATAACCCCTAAACCCTAACCTTAAACCTGTAAGTCTAACAAATACCTTTGTCCTCTTGGGGACCTGGGACATTTACCCTGAAGGGATCACACACACACACACACACACACACACACACACACACACACACACACACACACACACACACACACACACACACACACACACACACACACACACACACACACACACACACACACACACACACACACACACACACACACACACACACACACACACACACACACACACACACACACACACACACACACACACACACACACACACACACACACACACACACACACACACACACACACACACACACACACACACACACACACACACACACACACACACTCCCTGGTAGATAGTCACATTCGGAAACCATAAACCACTTCAGTCCTGCCCTTCAGCCTGTACCTCGTCCCTTGACCTTACCTAAGGCTGAGCCCCCAATCATCCCCAGCTCTATGGCTAGGGTCAATTGTCACCCACCAGCCGACCTGATGGAGTCATGACATTCTCTGTGCTGGTGCTGTAAGCTAACAACACTCCACTGCAGATCTATGATTAACTGGGAAGCTGCATGGACTGGGCTAGTGAGGCTACTGAGCCGAAGGCTCAAGAGAGACTGGGGTTGGAGGTGTCTTCTATTCAGAGCTCTGGAATTCCACACCGGTTGATACAATATGTATGTGTTGATTTATCAAGGTCAAAGTGAAAGGATTTGCTTTAAGAGGTGAGATGGTGGAGCTTTGCTCATACCTACCTCTCAGCGACTTTAGAAACCTTTATACAGTGTCGGTCCAACTGGCTGTTAAGAAACACAATCTGAACAGGGACGAGGAGGAGAAACAACACAAATCGATATTCAATTATTACGATTAAAACTGGTTTCTAATAGATAAACTCAGAAATATGTTCTTCTGAGACCTGTGGCTGTCAATAATGTTCCACAGGATTGATGGGTACACTGTGCAATATAACTACCACCATCTAATAGAACATACACTGTGCAATATAACTACCACCATCTAATAGAACATACAATATAACTACCACCATCTAATAGAATATACACTGTGCAATATAACTACCACCATCTAATAGAACATACAATATAACTACCACCATCTAATAGAACATACAATATAACTACCACCATCTAATAGAATATACACTGTGCAATATAACTACCACCATCTAATAGAACATACACTGTCCAATATAACTACCACCATCTAATAGAACATACACTGTCCAATATAACTACCACCATCTAATAGAACATACACTGTGCAATATAACTACCACCATCTAATAGAACATACACTGTGCAATATAACTACCACCATCTAATAGAACATACACTGTCCAATATAACTACCACCATCTAATAGAACATACACTGTCCAATATAACTACCACCATCTAATAGAACATACACTGTCCAATATAACTACCACCATCTAATAGAACATACACTGTCAAATATAACTACCACCATCTAATAGAACATACACTGTGCAATATAACTACCACCATCTAATAGAACATACACTGTCCAATATAACTACCACCATCTAATAGAACATACACTGTCCAATATAACTACCACCATCTAATAGAATATACACTGTCCAATATAACTACCACCATCTAATAGAACATACAATGTCCAATATAACTACCACCATCTAATAGAACATACACTGTCCAATATAACTACCACCATCTAATAGAACATACACTGTCCAATATAACTACCACCATCTAATAGAATATACAATATAACTACCACCATCTAATAGAACATACACTGTGCAATATAACTACCACCATCCACCATCTAATAGAACATACAACATCTAATAGAACATACAACATCTAATAGAACATACAACATCTAATACAACATCTAATAGAACATACAACATCTAATAGAACATACAACAACATCTAATACAACATCTAATAGAACATACAACATCTAATAGAACATACAACATCTAATAGAACATACAACATCTAATATAACATACAACATCTAATACAACATCTAATAGAACATACAACATCTAATAGAACATACAACATCTAATACAACATCTAATATAACATACAACATCTAATACAACATCTAATAGAACATACAACATCTAATACAACATCTAATAGAACATACAACATCTAATAGAACATCTACTAGAACATACAACATCTAATAGAACATCTACTAGAACATACAACATCTAATACAACATCTAATAGAACATACAACATCTAATAGAACATCTACTAGAACATACAACATCTAATAGAACATACAACATCTACTAGAACATACAACATCTACTAGAACATACAACATCTAATAGAACATACAACATCTAATAGAACATACAACATCTAATAGAACATACAACATCTAATAGAACATACAACATCTAATAGAACATACAACATCTAATAGAACATACAACATCTAATAGAACATACAACATCTAATAGAACATACAACATCTAATAGAACATACAACATCTAATACAACATACAACATCTAATACAACATCTAATAGAACATACAACATCTAATAGAACATACAACATCTAATAGAACATACAACATCTAATAGAACATACAACATCTAATAGAACATACAACATCTAATAGAACATACAACATCTAATAGAACATACAACATCTAATAGAACATCTACATCTAAACATACAACATCTAATAGAACATCTAATAGAACATACAACATCTAATAGAACATACAACATCTAACATCTAATAGAACATACAACATCTAATAGAACATCTAATAGAACATACAACATCTAATAGAACATACAACATCTAATAGAACATACAACATCTAATAGAACATACAACATCTAATAGAACATACAACATCTAATAGAACATACAACATCTAATAGAACATACAACATCTAATAGAACATACAACATCTAATAGAACATACAACATCTAATAGAACATACAACATCTAATAGAACATACAACATCTAATAGAACATACAACATCTAATAGAACATACAACATCTAATAGAACATACAACATCTAATAGAACATACAACATCTAATAGAACACACAACATCTAATAGAACACACAACATCTAATAGAACACACAACATCTAATAGAACATACATCTAATAGAACACAAACAACTAATATAACATCTAATAGAACATACAACATCTAATAGAACATACAACATCTAATACAACATACAACATCTAATAGAACATCTAATAGAACATACAACATCTAATAGAACATACAACATCTAATACAACATACAACATCTAATACAACATACAACATCTAATACAACATACAACATCTAATACAACATACAACATCTAATAGAACATACAACATCTAATAGAACATACAACATCTAATAGAACATCTAATAGAACATCTAATAGAACATCTAATAGAACATCTAATAGAACATCTAATAGAACATCTAATAGAACACACAACATCTAATAGAACATCTAATAGAACATACAACATCTAATACAACATACAACATCTAATACAACATACAACATCTAATAGAACATACAACATCTAATAGAACATTTAATAGAACATCTAATAGAACATAATAGAACATCTAATAGAACATACCACATCTAATAGAACATACATCTAATAGAACATACAACATCTAATAGAACATACAACATCTAATAGAACATACAACATCTAATAGAACATACAACCAATATAACATACAACATCAATAGAACATCTAATAGAACATACAACATCTAATAGAACATCTAATAGAACATACAACATCTAATAGAACATAATAGAACATACAATATAATACCAACATCTAATAGAACATACAACATCTAATAGAACATCCATCTAATAAACATAGAACATCTAATAGAACATCTAATAGAACATACCACCATCTAATAGAACATACACATCCAATAGAACATACAACATCTAATAGAACATACAGAACATCTAATAGAACATACAACATCTAATAGAACATACTAATAGAACATACAGAACATCTAATAGAACATACAACAACTAATAGAACATCTCTAATAGAACATACAACATCTAATAGAACATACCATCTAATAGAACATACAACATCTAATAGAACATACTCTAATAGAACATACAACATCTAATAGAACATCTAATAGAACATACTAATAGAACATCTAATAGAACATCTAATAGAACATACAACATCTAATAGAACATACAACATCTAATAGAACATACAACATCTAATAGAACATACAACATCTAATAGAACATACATCTAATAGAACATCAAATAGAATATACAACATCTAATAGAACATACAACATCTAATAGAACATACAGAACATCTAATAGAACATTCTAATAACATCTAATAGAACATCTAATAGAACATACAACATCTAATAGAACATCTAATAGAACATACAACATCTAATAGAACATCTAATAGAACATACAACATCTAATAGAACATACAACATCTAATAGAACATACAACATCTAATACAACATACAACATCTAATACAACATACAACATCTAATACAACATACAACATCTAATAGAACATCTAATAGAACATACAACATCTAATAGAACATACAACATCTAATAGAACATCTAATAGAACATACAACATCTAATAGAACATACAACATCTAATAGAACATACAACATCTAATAGAACATCTAATAGAACATACAACATCTAATAGAACATTCTAATAGAACATACAACATCTAATAGAACATTTAATAGAACATCTAATAGAACATTTAATAGAACATTTAATAGAACATCTAATAGAACATTTAATAGAACATCTAATAGAACATCTAATAGAACATACAACATCTAATACAACATACAACATCTAATAGAACATACAACATCTAATACAACATACAACATCTAATAGAACATACAACATCTAATAGAACATACAACATCTAATAGAACATACAACATCTAACATCTAATAGAACATACAACATCTAATAGAACATCTAATAGAACATACAACATCCAATATAACATCTAATAGAACATACAACATCTAATAGAACATACAACATCTAATAGAACATACAACATCTAATAGAACAACATCTAATAGAACATCTATACAACATCTAATAGAACATACAACATCTAATAGAACATACAATACATCTAATAGAACATACAACATCTAATAGAACATACAACATCTAATAGAACATACAACATCTAATACAACATCTAATAGAACATTTACATCTAATAGAACATACAACATCTAATAGAACATACAACATCTAATAGAACATACAACATCTAATAGAACATCTAATAGAACATACAACATCTAATAGAACATCTAATAGAACATACAACACTAATATAACATCTAATACAACATACAACATCTAATAGAACATACAACATCTAATAGAACATCTAATAGAACATCTAATAGAACATCTACATCTAATAGAACATCTAATAGAACATACAACATTTAATACAACATCTAATACAACATACAACATCTAATAGAACATCTAATAGAACATACAACATCTAATAGAACATACAACATCTAATAGAACATCTAATAGAACATCTAATAGAACATCTAATAAACATCTAATACAACATCTAATAGAACATACAACATCTAATAGAACATCTAATAGAATCAATACAACATCTAATAGAACATACAACATCTAATAGAACATACAACATCTAATAGAACATACAACATCTAATAGAACATAGAACATAAACATCTAATAGAACATCTAATAGAACATACAACATCTAATAGAACATACAACATCTAATAGAACATACAACATCTAATAGAACATCTAATAGAACATACAACATCTAATAGAACATCTAATAGAACATACAACATCTAATAGAACATCTAATAGAACATACAACATCTAATAGAACATACAACATCTAATAGAACATACAACATCTAATAGAACATACAACATCTAATAGAACATCTAATAGAACATACAACATCTAATAGAACATACAACATCTAATACAACATACAACATCTAATACAACATACAACATCTAATACAACATACAACATCTAATACAACATACAACATCTAATAGAACATACAACATCTAATAGAACATACAACATCTAATAGAACATCTAATAGAACATCTAATAGAACATCTAATAGAACATCTAATAGAACATCTAATAGAACATCTAATAGAACATCTAATAGAACATACAACATCTAATAGAACATCTAATAGAACATACAACATCTAATAGAACATACAACATCTAATACAACATACAACATCTAATAGAACATACAACATCTAATAGAACATACAACATCTAATAGAACATACAACATCTAATAGAACATACAACATCTAAAAGAACATACAACATCTAATAGAACATACAACATCTAATAGAACATACAACATCTAATAGAACATACAACATCTAATAGAACATCTACAACATCTAATAGAACATACAACATCTAATAGAACATCTAATAGAACATACAACATAATAGAACATCTAATAGAACATCTAATAGAACATACAACATCTAATAGAACATAATAAACATCTAATAGAAACATACAACATCTAATAGAACATACAACATCTAATAGAACATACAACATCTAATAGAACATACAACATCTAATACAACATACAACATCTAATACAACATACAACATCTAATACAACATACAACATCTAATAGAACATCTAATAGAACATACAACATCTAATAGAACATACAACATCTAACATCTAATAGAACATACAACATCTAATAGAACATCTAATAGAACATACAACATCCAATATAACATCTAATAGAACATACAACATCTAATAGAACATTTAATAGAACATCTAATAGAACATTTAATAGAACATACAACATCTAATAGAACATCTAATAGAACATCTAATAGAACATCTAATAGAACATACAACATCTAATACAACATCTAATAGAACATACAACACAACATCTAATAGAACATACAACATCTAATAGAACATACAACATCTAATAGAACATCTAATAGATCATCTAATAGAACATTCTAATAGAACATCTAATAGAACATACAACATCTAATAGAACATACAACATCTAATAGAACATCTAATAGAACATACAACATCTAATAGAACATCTCTCTAATAGAACATACAACATCTAATAGAACATACAACATCTAATAGAACATACAACATCTAATAGAACATACAACATCTAATAGAACATACAACATCTAATAGAACATCACAACATCTAATAGAACATACAACATCTAATAGAACATACAACATCTAATAGAACAACATCTAACAACATCTAATAGAACATCTAATAGAACATACAACATCTAATAGAACATCTAATAGAACATACAACATCCAATATAACATCTAATAGAACATACAACATCTAATAGAACATTTAATAGAACATCTAATAGAACATTTAATAGAACATCTAATAGAACATTTAATAGAACATTTAATAGAACATCTAATAGAACATTTAATAGAACATCTAATAGAACATCTAATACAACATACAACATCTAATACAACATACAACATCTAATAGAACATACAACATCTAATACAACATACAACATCTAATACAACATACAACATCTAATACAACATACAACATCTAATAGAACATCTAATAGAACATAGAACATCTAATAGAACATACAACATCTAATAGAACATAGAACATACAACATCTAATAGAACATACAACATCTAATAGAACATCTAATAGAACATACAACATCCAATATAACATCTAATAGAACATACAACATCTAATAGAACATTTAATAGAACATCTAATAGAACATTTAATAGAACATCTAATAGAACATTTAATAGAACATTTAATAGAACATCTAATAGAACATTTAATAGAACATCTAATAGAACATCTAATACAACATACAACATCTAATACAACATACAACATCTAATACAACATACAACATCTAATACAACATACAACATCTAATACAACATCTAATAGAACATACAACATCTAATAGAACATACAACATCTAACATCTAATAGAACATACAACATCTAATAGAACATCTAATAGAACATACAACATCCAATATAACATCAACATCTAATAGAACATCTAATAGAACATACAACATCTAATAGAACATACAACATCTAATAGAACATACAACATCTAATAGAACATACAACATCTAATAGAACATACAACATCTAATAGAACATACAACATCTAATAGAACATACAACATCTAATAGAACATACAACATCTAATAGAACATACAACATCTAATACAACATACAACATCTAATAGAACATACAACATCTAATAGAACATTTAATAGAACATCTAATAGAACATTTAATAGAACATACAACATCTAATAGAACATCTAATAGAACATACAACATCTAATAGAACATCTAATAGAACATACAACATCTAATACAACATACAACATCTAATAGAACATACAACATCTAATAGAACATTTAATAGAACATCTAATAGAACATTTAATAGAACATACAACATCTAATAGAACATCTAATAGAACATACAACATCTAATAGAACATCTAATAGAACATCTAATAGAACATCTAATACAACATCTAATACAACATCTAATACAACATCTAATACAACATACAACATCTAATACAACATACAACATCTAATAGAACATCTAATAGAACATACAACATCTAATAGAACATACAACATCTAATAGAACATACAACATCTAATACAACATCTAATAGAACATACAACATCTAATAGAACATCTAATAGAACATACAACATCTAATAGAACATACAACATCTAATAGAACATACAACATCTAATAGAACATCTAATAGAACATACAACATCTAATAGAACATCTAATAGAACATACAACATCTAATAGAACATCTAATAGAACATACAACATCTAATAGAACATACAACATCTAATAGAACATACAACATCTAATAGAACATACAACATCTAATAGAACATCTAATAGAACATACAACATCTAATAGAACATACAACATCTAATACAACATACAACATCTAATACAACATACAACATCTAATACAACATACAACATCTAATAGAACATCATCTAATAGAACATCTAATAGAACATACAACATCTAATAGAACATCTAATAGAACATCTAATAGAACATCTAATAGAACATCTAATAGAACATAATAGAAATAGAACATCTAATAGAACATACAACATCTAATACATACAACATCTAATAGAACATACAACATCTAATAGAACATACAACATCTAATACAACATACAACATCTAATACAACATACAACATCTAATAGAACATACAACATCTAATAGAACATTTAATAGAACATCTAATAGAACATCTAATAGAACATCTAATAGAACATTTAATAGAACATTTAATAGAACATACAACATCTAATAGAACATACAACATCTAATAGAACATACAACATCTAATAGAACATACAACATCTAATAGAACATACAACATCTAATAGAACATCTAATAGAACATACAACATCTAATAGAACATACAACATCTAATAGAACATACAACATCTAATAGAACATACAACATCTAATAGAACATACAACATCTAATAGAACATACAACATCTAATAGAACATACAACATCTAACATCTAATACAACATCTAATAGAACATCTAATAGAACATACAACATCTAATAGAACATCTAATAGAACATACAACATCTAATAGAACATACAACATCTAATAGAACATACAACATCTAATAGAACATACAACATCTAATAGAACATACAACATCTAATAGAACATCTAATAGAACATACAACATCTAATAGAACATCTAATAGAACATACAACATCTAATAGAACATCTAATAGAACATACAACATCTAATAGAACATCTAATAGAACATACAACATCTAATAGAACATCTAATAGAACATACAACATCTAATAGAACATCTAATAGAACATACAACATCTAATAGAACATCTAATAGAACATACAACATCTAATAGAACATACAACATCTAATAGAACATACAAGATCTAATAGAACATACAACATCTAATACAACATCTAATAGAACATACAACATCTAATACAACATACAACATCTAATAGAACATACAACATCTAATAGAACATACAACATCTAATAGAACATACAACATCTAATAGAACATACAAACATCTAATAGAACATACAACATCTAATAGAACATCTAATAGAACATACAACATCTAATAGAACATACAACATCTAATAGAACATACAACATCTAATAGAACATACAACATCTAATAGAACATACAACATCTAATAGAACATACAACATCTAATAAACATCTAATAGAACATACATCTAATAGAACATACAACATCTAATAGAACATCTAATAGAACATACAACATCTAATAGAACATCTAATAGAACATACAACATCTAATAGAACATCTAATAGAACATACAACATCTAATAGAACATCTAATAGAACATACAACATCTAATAGAACATACAACATCTAATAGAACATACAACATCTAATAGAACATCTAATAGAACATACAACATCTAATAGAACATCTAATAGAACATACAACATCTAATAGAACATACAACATCTAATAGAACATACAACATCTAATAGAACATACAACATCTAATAGAACATACAACATCTAATAGAACATACAACATCTAATAGAACATACAACATCTAATAGAACATCTAATAGAACATACAACATCTAATAGAACATCTAATAGAACATCTAATAGAACATACAACATCTAATAGAACATCTATCTAATAGAACATACAACATCTAATACAACATCTAATAGAACATACAACATCTAATAGAACATCTAATAGAACATACAACATCTAATAGAACATCTAATAGAACATACAACATCTAATAGAACATACAACATCTAACATCTAATAGAACATACAACATCTAATAGAACATCTAATAGAACATACAACATCTAATAGAACATACAACATCTAATAGAACATACAACATCTAATAGAACATACAACATCTAATAGAACATACAACATCTAATAGAACATCTAATAGAACATACAACATCTAATAGAACATCTAATAGAACATACAACATCTAATAGAACATCTAATAGAACATACTCTAATAGAACATACAACATCTAATAGAACATCTAATAGAACATACAACATCTAATAGAACATCTAATAGAACATACAAATAGAACATCTAATAGAACATACAACATCTAATAGAACATCTAATAGAACATACAACATCTAATAGAACATACAACATCTAATAGAACATACAACATCTAATAGAAATACAACATCTAATAGAACATACAACATCTAATAGAACATACAACATCTAATAGAACATACAACATCTAATAGAACATCTAATAGAACATACAACATCTAATAGAACATCTAATAGAAATACAACATCTAATATCTAATAGAACATACAACATCTAATAGAACATACAACATCTAATAGAACATACAACATCTAATAGAACATACAACATCTAATAGAACATCTAATAGAACATACAACATCTAATAGAACATCTAATAGAAGATACAACATCTAATAGAACATACAACATCTAATAGAACATACAACATCTAATAGAACATAATAGAACATACAACATCTAATAGAACATACAACATCTAATAGAACATCTAATAGAACAACAACATCTAATAGAACATACAACATCTAATAGAACATACAACATCTAATAGAACATACAACATCTAATAGAACATACAACATCTAATAGAACATACAACATCTAATAGAACATAATAGAACATACAATAGAACATACAACATCTAATAGAACATACAACATCTAATAGAACATACAACATCTAATAGAACATACAACATCTAATAATAGAACATACAACATCTAATAGAACATACAACATCTAATAGAACATACAACATCTAATACAACATCTAATAGAACATCTAATACAACATACAACATCTAATAGAACATCTAATAGAAGATACAACATCTAATAGAAGATACAACATCTAATAGAACATACAACATCTAATAGAACATACAACATCTAATAGAACATACAACATCTAATAGAACATACAACATCTAATAGAACATACAACATCTAATAGAACATACAACATCTAATAGAACATACAACATCTAATAGAACATACAACATCTAATAGAACATACAACATCTAATAGAACATACAACATCTAATAGAACATACAACATCTAATAGAACATACAACATCTAATAGAACATACAACATCTAATAGAACATACAACATCTAATAGAACATACAACATCTAATAGAACATACAACATCTAATAGAACATACAACATCTAATAGAACATCTAATAGAACATACAACATCCAATATAACATACAACATCTAATAGAACATCTAATAGAACATACAACATCTAATAGAACATACAACATCTAATAGAACATACAACATCTAATAGAACATACAACATCTAATAGAACATACAACATCTAATAGAACATACAACATCTAATAGAACATACAACATCTAATAGAACATACAACATCTAATAGAACATACAACATCTAATAGAACATACAACATCTAATAGAACATCTAATAGAACATACAACATCTAATAGAACATCTAATAGAACATACAACATCTAATAGAACATACAACATCTAATAGAACATACAACATCTAATAGAACATACAACATCTAATAGAACATACAACATCTAATAGAACATACTAATAGAACAATACAACATCTAATACAACATCTAATAGAACATACAGACATCTAATAGAACATCTAATAGAACATACAACATCTAATAGAACATACAACATCTAATAGAACATACAACATCATCTAATAGAACATACAACATCTAATAGAACATACAACATCTAATAGAACATACAACATCTAATAGAACATACAACATCTAATAGAACATCTAATAGAACATACAACATCTAATAGAACATACAACATCTAATAGAACATAATAGAACAACATCTAATAGAACATACAACATCTAATAGAACATCTAATAGAACAACATCTAATAGAACATACAACATCTAATACAACATCTAATAGAACATCTAATACAACATCTAATAGAACATCTAATACAACATCTAATACAACATCTAATAGAACATCTAATAGAACATCTAATAGAACATCTAATAGAACATACAACATCTAATAGAACATACAACATCTAATAGAACATACAACATCTAATAGAACATACAACATCTAATAGAACATACAACATCTAATAGAACATACAACATCTAATAGAACATCTAATAGAACATACAACATCTAATAGAACATCTAATAGAACATACAACATCTAATAGAACATACAACATCTAATAGAACATACAACATCTAATAGAACATCTAATAGAACATACAACATCTAATAGAACATACAACATCTAATAGAACATACAACATCTAATAGAACATACAACATCTAATAGAACATACAACATCTAATAGAACATACAACATCTAATAGAACATACAACATCTAATAGAACATACAACATCTAATAGAACATACAACATCTAATAGAACATACAACATCTCATACAACATCTAATAGAACATCTAATAGAACATACAACATCTAATAGAACATCTAATAGAACATACAACATCTAATAGAACATCTAATAGAACATACAACATCTAATAGAACATACAACATCTAATAGAACATACAACATCTAATAGAACATACAACATCTAATAGAACATACAACATCTAATAGAACATACAACATCTAATACACCATCTAATAGAACATACAACATCTAATACAACATCTAATAGAACATACAACATCTAATAGAACATACAACATCTAATAGAACATACAACATCTAATAGAACATACAACATCTAATAGAACATACAACATCTAATAGAACATACAACATCTAATAGAACATACAACATCTAATAGAACATACAACATCTAATAGAACATACAACATCTAATAGAACATACAACATCTAATAGAACATACAACATCTAATAGAACATACAACATCTAATAGAACATACAACATCTAATAGAACATACAACATCTAATAGAACATACAACATCTAATAGAACATACAACATCTAATAGAACATACAACATCTAATAGAACATACAACATCTAATAGAACATACAACATCTAATACAACATATAATACAACATCTAATAGAACATCTAATAGAACATCTAATAGAACATCTAATAGAACATCTAATAGAACATCTAATAGAACATCTAATAGAACATACAACATCTAATAGAACATACAACATCTAATAGAACACACAACATCTAATACAACATCTAATACAACATCTAATAGAACATACAACATCTAATAGAACATCTAATAGAACATACAACATCTAATAGAACATACAACATCTAATACAACATCTAATAGAACATACAACATCTAATAGAACATCTAATAGAACATACAACATCTAATAGAACATACAACATCTAATAGAACATCTAATAGAACATCTAATACAACATCTAATACAACATCTAATACAACATCTAATACAACATCTAATACAACATCTAATACAACATCTAATACAACATCTAATACAACATCTAATACAACATCTAATACAACATCTAATACAACATCTAATAGAACATACAACATCTAATATAACATCTAATACAACATCTAATACAACATCTAATACAACATCTAATAGAACATACAACATCTAATAGAACATCTAATAGAACATACAACATCTAATAGAACATACAACATCTAATAGAATATACAACATCTAATAGAACATACAACATCTAATAGAACATACAACATCTAATAGAACATACAACATCTAATACAACATACAACATCTAATACAACATCTAATACAACATCTAATACAACATCTAATAGAACATACAACATCTAATAGAACATACAACATCTAATATAACATCTAATACAACATCTAATACAACATCTAATAGAACATACAACATCCAATAGAACATCTAATAGAACATACAACATCTAATAGAATATACAACATCTAATAGAACATACAACATCTAATAGAACATACAACATCTAATAGAACATACAACATCTAATAGAATATACAACATCTAATAGAATATACAACATCTAATAGAATATACAACATCTAATAGAGCATACAACATCTAATACAACATCTAATAGAACATACAACATCTAATATAACATCTAATAGAACATACAACATCTAATATAATATACAACATCTAATAAAACATCTAATAGAACATACAACATCTAATAGAACATACAACATCTAATATAACATACAACATCTAATATAACATACAACATCTAATACAACATCTAATAGAACATACAACATCTAATAGAACATCTAATAGAACATCTAATAGAACATACAACATCTAATATAATATACAACATCTAATATAACATCTAATAGAACATACAACATCTAATAGAACATACAACATCTAATAGAACATACAACATCTAATAGAACATACAACATCTAATAGAACATACAACATCTAATAGAATATACAACATCTAATAGAATATACAACATCTAATAGAGCATACAACATCTAATACAACATCTAATATAACATACAACATCTAATACAATTTGTAAGTCGCTCTGGATAAGAGCGTCTGCTAAATGACTTAAATGTAATGTAAATGTAATATAACATACAACATCTAATACAACATACAACATCTAATACAACATCTAATAGAACATACAACATCTAATAGAACATACAACATCTAATAGAATATACAACATCTAATAGAGCATACAACATCTAATACAACATCTAATAGAGCATACAACATCTAATACAACATCTAATAGAGCATACAACATCTAATAGAACATACAACATCTAATAGAACATACAACATCTAATAGAACATACAACATCTAATATAACATACAACATCTAATATAACATACAACATCTAATAGAACATACAACATCTAATAGAACATACAACATCTAATAGAACATACAACATCTAATATAACATACAACATCTAATACAACATCTAATAGAACATACAACATCTAATAGAATATACAACATCTAATACAACATCTAATACAACATCTAATAGAACATACAACATCTAATAGAACATACAACATCTAATACAACATACAACATCTAATACAACATCTAATAGAACATACAACATCTAATATAACATCTAATAGAACATACAACATCTAATAGAACATACAACATCTAATAGAACATACAACATCTAATACAACATCTAATAGAACATACAACATCTAATAGAATATACAACATCTAATACAACATCTAATAGAACATACAACATCTAATAGAACATACAACATCTAATACAACATACAACATCTAATACAACATCTAATAGAACATACAACATCTAATATAACATCTAATAGAACATACAACATCTAATAGAACATACAACATCTAATAGAACATACAACATCTAATAGAGCATACAACATCTAATAGAGCATACAACATCTAATACAACATCTAATAGAACATACAACATCTAATAGAACATACAACATCTAATATAACATACAACATCTAATAGAACATACAACATCTAATAGAACATACAACATCTAATAGAACATACAACATCTAATACAACATCTAATACAACATCTAATAGAACATACAACATCTAATAGAACATACAACATCTAATAGAATATACAACATCTAATACAACATCTAATACAACATCTAATACAACATCTAATAGAACATACAACATCTAATAGAACATACAACATCTAATAGAACATACAACTTCTAATAGAGCATACAACTTCTAATATAACATCTAATAGAACATACAACATCTAATAGAACATCTAATAGAACATACAACATCTAATAGAACATCTAATAGAACATACAACATCTAATAGAACATCTAATAGAACATACAACATCTAATAGAACATACAACATCTAATAGAACATACAACATCTAATACAACATCTAATACAACATTTAATATAACATCTAATAGAACATACACCATCTAATAGAACATACAACATCTAATACAACATCTAATACAACATCTAATAGAACATCTAATAGAACATACAACATCTAATACAACATACAACATCTAATAGAACATCTAATAGAACATCTAATAGAACATCTAATAGAACATCTAATAGAACATCTAATAGAACATCTAATAGAACATCTAATAGAACATACAAAATTTAATATAACATCTAATAGAACATACAACATCTAATACAACATACAACATTTAATATAACATCTAATAGAACATACAACATCTAATACAACATACAACATTTAATATAACATCTAATAGAACATACAACATCTAATACAACATCTAATAGAACATCTAATAGAACATCTAATAGAACATATAATAGAACATACAACATTTAATATAACATCTAATAGAACATACAACATCTAATACAACATACAACATCTAATAGAACATCTAATAGAACATCTAATAGAACATACAACATTTAATATAACATCTAATAGAACATACAACATCTAATACAACATACAACATTTAATATAACATCTAATAGAACATACAACATCTAATACAACATACAACATCTAATAGAACATACAACATCTAATAGAACATACAACATCTAATAGAACATACAACATCTAATACAACATACAACATCTAATACAACATACAACATCTAATACAACATACAACATCTAATAGAACATCTAATAGAACATCTAATAGAACATACAACATTTAATATAACATCTAATAGAACATACAACATCTAATACAACATACAACATTTAATATAACATCTAATAGAACATACAACATCTAATACAACATACAACATCTAATAGAACATACAACATCTAATACAACATACAACATCTAATACAACATACAACATCTAATACAACATACAACATCTAATACAACATACAACATCTAATACAACATACAACATCTAATACAACATACAACATCTAATACAACATACAACAGAACATACAACATCTAATAGAACATACAACATCTAATAGAACATACAACATCTAATAGAACATACAACATCTAATAGAACATACAACATCTAATAGAACATACAACATCTAATAGAACATACAACATCTAATAGAACATACAACATCTAATAGAACATACAACATCTAATAGAACATACAACATCTAATAGAACATACAACATCTAATAGAACATACAACATCTAATAGAACATACAACATCTAATAGAACATACAACATCTAATAGAACATACAACATCTAATAGAACATACAACATCTAATAGAACATACAACATCTAATAGAACATACAACATCTAATAGAACATACAACATCTAATAGAACATACAACATCTAATAGAACATCTAATAGAACATACAACATCTAATAGAACATCTAATAGAACATACAACATCTAATAGAACATACAACATCTAATAGAACATCTAATAGAACATCTAATATAACATCTAATATAACATACAACATCTAATACAACACACAACATCTAATAGAACATACAACATCTAATAGAACATCTAATAGAACATCTAATAGAACATACAACATCTAATAGAACATCTAATAGAACATACAACATCTAATAGAACATACAACATCTAATACAACATACAACATCTAATAGAACATACAACATCTAATAGAACATACAACATCTAATAGAACATACAACATCTAATAGAACATACAACATCTAATACAACACACAACATCTAATAGAACATACAACATCTAATAGAACATCTAATAGAACATACAACATCTAATAGAACATACAACATCTAATAGAACATACAACATCTAATAGAACATCTAATAGAACATACAACATCTAATAGAACATACAACATCTAATACAACATACAACATCTAATAGAACATACAACATCTAATACAACATACAACATCTAATAGAACATACAACATCTAATACAACATACAACATCTAATAGAACATACAACATCTAATAGAACATCTAATAGAACATACAACATCTAATAGAACATCTAATAGAACATACAACATCTAATAGAACATACAACAGAACATACAACATCTAATAGAACATACAACATCTAATAGAACATACAACATCTAATACAACATACAACATCTAATACAACATACAACATCTAATACAACATACAACATCTAATACAACATACAACATCTAATACAACATACAACATCTAATACAACATACAACATCTAATACAACATACAACATCTAATACAATATACAACATCTAATAGAACATACAACATCTAATACAACATCTAATACATTTAATAGAACATACAACATCTAATATAACATCTAATACAACATCTAATAGAACATACAACATCTAATAGAACATACAACATCTAATAGAACATCTAATAGAACATACAACATCTAATAGAACATACAACATCTAATACAACATCTAATACAACATCTAATAGAACATACAACATCTAATATAACATCTAATACAACATCTAATAGAACATACAACATCTAATAGAACATACAACATCTAATAGAACATCTAATAGAACATACAACATCTAATACAACATCTAATACAACATCTAATATAACATACAACATCTAATAGAACATACAACATCTAATACAACATCTAATACAACATCTAATATAACATACAACATCTAATAGAACATACAACATCTAATACAACATCTAATAGAACATACAACATCTAATACAACATCTAATAGAACATACAACATCTAATAGAACATACAACATCTAGTAGAACATACAACATCTAATACAACATACAACATCTAATAGAACATACAACATCTAATAGAACATACAACATCTAATAGAACATACAACATCTAATAGAACATACAACATCTAATAGAACATACAACATCTAATAGAATATACAACATCTAATAGAACATCTAATAGAACATACAACATCTAATACAACATCTAATAGAACATACAACATCTAATACAACATACAACATCTAATAGAACATACAACATCTAATACAACATCTAATACAACATCTAATAGAACATACAACATCTAATAGAACATACAACATCTAATAGAACATA
>NC_060186.1:76469133-76631633 GCF_021184085.1 Oncorhynchus gorbuscha | reverse complement strand
TTTTGGACGCTCCAGGCCTGTGTCCCACATTTTCATATGGGCCCTGGTCAAAAGTAGTTCACGATATAGGGAATAGGGTGTCATTTGGGACGTAGAACGAGACTGGTACCTACCGCCTCATAATCATATCACACTGGTACCCACGGCCTCATAATCACATGACACTGGTACCCACGGCCTCATAATCACATGACACTGGTACCCACGGCCTCATAATCACATGACACTGGTACCCACGGCCTCATAATCACATGACACTGGTACCCACGGCCTCATAATCACATGACACTGGTACCCACGGCCTCATAATCACATGACACTGGTACCCACGGCTTCATAATCACATGACACTGGTACCCACCGCCTCATAATCAGCCAGCTCCAAACGAGTCTTGTTCTGCATGGTCCTCTTGCACAGATAGATAGCTGGAGGAGAGAGAGAGAGAGAGAGAGAGAGAGAGAGAGACCTGAGACTGAGCCTTACTGAGCCTTGGTTCTGTAAAATCCTTTCCCTTCAATCCATTCATCCCTCTCCCTCTCCACCCATCCCATCCCTTCCTCACCCTGCATCGCTCTTACCTTCTCTTCTCTCTCTCCCTCTCCCCATATCCATCCATCCATCCCGCTCTCCCCATATCCATCCATCCATCCATCCATCCCTCTCCCCATATCCATCCATCCATCCCACTCACCCTCTCCCCATATCCATCCATCCATCCCACTCTCCCTCTCCCTCTCCCCATATCCATCCCACTCTCCCTCTCCCTCTGCCCATATCCATCCATCCATCCCACTCTCCCTCTCCCCATATCCATCCATCCCACTCTCCCTCTCCCTGCATCCATCCATCCATCCCGCTCTCCCTCTCCCCATATCCATCCATCCATTCATCCATCCATCCCACTCTCCCTCTCCCCATATCCATCCATCCATCCCACTCTCCCTCTCCCCACATCCATCCATCCATCCCACTCTCCCTCTCCCCATATCCATCCATCCATCCCACTCTCCCTCTCCCTGCATCCATCCATCCATCCCACTCTCCCTCTCCCCGCATCCATCCCACTCATCTTCCATCCCTCCAATCCTCCTCCATCTCCCCTCCTCTTCACCCTCTCCCGGTCCTAGTTCCTCCCTGCTCACCCAGGGAGGTGTCCACTGGAGCTGAGTAGTCTCCTGATTGTGACTGCTCTGAGAGCTGTGAGCTATCTATAATGTTCTTCGGGAGTGATGGGTGACACTGTCCTATAGGAGATGGTGTTATGATTTCTAGCCCCTTCAGTGAAGGACTCTCCACCTATCACAGAGCTTTGATTTGAAAGGGAATTTCTGTTCTACCATTTCTATGGACTTACCATAGTCTGTGTTCTCTGGTTCCCAGCAGTTAGAAGGCCAGAAATATGGAGCCTGAGGGTCAAGTATGGGAGAAGTGGATAGAAGAGGATAGGAGAGGAATAGAGAGATGTTTGGACAGAAGAGGGGAGGAGAAATAGAGAGGAGAGGAATAGAGAGATGTTTGGACAGAAGAGGGCAGGAGAGAAGGAGAGGAATAGAGAGATGTTTGGACAGAAGAGGGCAGGAGAGAAGGAGAGGAATAGAGAGATGTTTGGACAGATGAAGGGAGGAGAAATAGAGAGGAGAGGAACAGAGAGATGTTTGGACAGAAGAGGGCAGGAGAGAAGGAGAGGAATAGAGAGATGTTTGGACAGAAGAGGGCAGGAGAGAAGGAGAGGAATAGAGAGATGTTTGGACAGAAGAGGGCAGGAGAGAAGGAGAGGAATAGAGAGATGTTTGGACAGATGAAGGGAGGAGAAATAGTGAGGAGAGGAATAGAGAGATGTTTGGATAGAAGAGGGGAGGAGAAACAGAAAGGAGAGGAATTGAGAGATGTTTGGATAGAAGAGGGGAGGAGAAGAGAGGAATGGAGAGAATGAAGGTATTATTGAGAGGTGAAAGGCATGGGGACAATATTAAAGAGGCAATAATTTACAGTAAAAACATTTGTCATTTTGTAAATATATATACACTGAACAAATATATAAAAATAACATGTAAAGTGTTGGTCCCACGAGCTGAAATTTCCCATAATGCACAACAAATGTATTTCTCTAAAATGTTGCCTACAAATTTGTTTACATCCCTGTTAGTGATCCATCCACCTGACCGGTGTGGCATATCAAGAAGCTGATTAAACAGCATGATCATTACACAGATGCACCTTGTGCTGGGGACAATAAAAGGCCACTCTAAAATGTGCAGTTTTGTCACACAACATAATGGCACAGATGTCCCAAGTTTCGAGGGAGCGTGCAATTGACATGCTGACTAAAGGAATATCCACCAGAGCTGTTTCCAGAGAATTTAATGTTAATCTCTCTACCATAAGCCGCCTACAAAGTCATGTTAGAGAATTTGGCAGTGCCGGCCTTCGCAGAGCACATACAGTGCCCCATTGTGGCGGTGGGGTTAGGGTACGGACAAAGAACACAATTGCATTTTATCGATGGCAATTTGAATGCACAAATTGCAGAGATCCTGAGGCCCATTGTCGTGCCATTCATCCGCCACCATCACCTCATGTTTCAGCATGATAGTTCACAGCCTCATGTTGCAAAGATGTGTACACACTTCCTGGAAGCTGGAAATGTCCCAGTTCTTCCATGTCCTGCATACTCACCAGACATGTCACCCATTGAGCATGTTTGGGATGCTCTGGATCAACGTGCACGACAGTGTGTTCCAGTTCCTTCCAATATCCAGCAACTTCGCACAGCCATTGAAGAGTGGGACAACATTCCACAGCCCACAATCAACAGCCTGATCAACTCTATGAGAAGGAGATGTGTCACGCTGTATGAGGCAAATGGTCACACCAGATACTGACTGGTTTTCTGATCTTTGACCAACAGATGCATATCTGTATTCCCAGTCATGTGAAATCCATAGATTAAGGCCGAATACATTTATTTAAATGGACTGATTTCCTCATGTGAACTGTAACTGAGTAAAATCTTTGAAAGTGTTGCGTGTTGCGTTTCTATTTTAGTTCAGTGTAGTTGATTCAACAGAAATAAATATCCAGTAGACTATTTGTCACGCTGCGAACGCTTCCGAAAGAAAACAGAATTTTCTCTGTTGTTCGTTTTTTTTCTTCTCTTTGTCGTTCCGCTAAACAAATTAAATGCTAATAACTTGTTCTGTGGCTTATCATTATAAATTCAAAACACACTCCACCTCCTCCCCCTTAACTTTCACTAGGGTGACAGGTAGCCTAGTGGTTAGAGCATGGGGGTAGTAACCGAAAGGTTGCTAGTTCAATTCCCCAAGGTGAAAAATATGCCGATGTGCCATTGAGCAAGGCACTTTACTCTACTCTGCTCCATGATCCCACTCTCTAAGGGTATCTCAGCGAGCGTTAGAATGTGCACACAAATAAATTAAACATTTCCAGTTCACATGTGTAAAATAGGACAAGTATAAGCACTCACAGATGTGTTATAATTCACATACTTGTCTTCACTTCACTTCTTTAAGAGGAGGAATCAAGGTCAACTCCTGCATCGTTCTCTCCAATCATTCACTTCTTTAAGAGGAGGAATCAAGGTCAACGCCTACATCGTTCTCTCCAATCATTCACTTCTTTAAGAGGAGGAATCAAGGTCAACGCCTACATCGTTCTCTCCAATCATTCACTTCTTTAAGAGGAGGAATCAAGGTCAACTCCTGCATCGTTCTCTCCAATCATTCACTTCTTTAAGAGGAGGAATCAAGGTCAACGCCTACATCGTTCTCTCCAATCATTCACTTCTTTAAGAGGAGGAATCAAGGTCAACGCCTACATCGTTCTCTCCAATCATTCACTTCTTTAAGAGGAGGAATCAAGGTCAACGCCTACATCGTTCTCTCCAATCATTCACTTCTTTAAGAGGAGGAATCAAGGTCAACGCCTGCATCGTTCTCTCCAATCATTCACTTATTTTATTCAGCTTTCTGATTGGCTGGCTGACTGCTGTGAAGGGGATGCGTTCCCTCCACTTAGGTGGGAGGTGAAATGTCATCGATTGCATCCCATGTGGCACCCTATTCCCTATGTAGTGCACTCCTTTTGACCGGGGCCAATAGGGCACACAGGGCTCTGGTCCAAAAGTAGTGCACTATACTGTACATGGAATAGAATGTTTTGTTTTCCCTCTGTGAAGGTCTCTGAGCCTCCTGGTACAAGCATCTCAGAGTAGGAATGTTGATCTGGGATCAGTTTGGCCTTTAAGATCATAATGAATAACATTATGTGGATTATAAAGGGAACCTGATCCTAGATCAACACTGCTACTCCGAGAGGCTCTGTGTGAATAGAGACCCCCTTAACTGTTCTCTCTGTGGGTTCAGTTGTGATAAATATTTCACAGGATATTCCACCATTCATTATTAATGGGGGTCACAGACCCCCTTTGTAGAAACAGAGGAAGTATCTTAGCGGGTGTGGTGTTGTGTCGTACGGATCACGGATCAGGTTGGTTTTTGATTTGGTTCCATGACTGAATTGGAAAGTAATTGGTACTTTACAGTATATTTGGGGCCTAGTGGTTAGAGTGGAGGGGCGACAGGGTAGCCTAGTGGTTAGAGTGTTGGAATAGTAACCGAAAGGTTTCATGTTCAAATCCCCGAGATGACAAGGTACAAATCTGAAATTCTGCCCCTGAACAGGTGGTTAACCCACTGTTCCTAAGCCGTCATTGAAAATAAGAATTTGTTCTTAACTGACATGCCTAGTTAAATGAAGGTTAAATTAAATATTTGTCCCCCTCAATCAGTCAGATGAATGCAGGGAAGCACTTTGGAGAAGCCACATCTCCCTCTCTAGACTGAGATAGAGACCAGGAAGTAGCGTAAGATAACAACTGGTCACATTGGTGCAGTTTCCCTCACTGGCAGTTCCATCTGGCTCCTCAGTGCAGATATTCTGACATGTATGACATATGGGTGGGGGGTTTAGCCGTTGAAGGGGAATGTTACTACACCTACTGCAAGGTTCTGGGAACATTCACAGAACCATTTGTTTTTATCTAATCCCTCCTTATCTCATTTTATCTTTCTTATACAGTCATAGCTTTATATGGTGGTGCCCACTTAGAAGCTGCTGTATACCCTTATATGGTCCTACTGCCTACCTGGAAGCTGCTGTATACCCTTATATGGTCCTACTGCCCACCTGGAAGCTGCTGTATACCCTTATATGGTCCTACTGCCCACCTGGAAGCTAATGTATACCCTTATATGGTCCTACTGCCTACCTGGAAGCTAATGTATACCCTTATATGGTCCTACTGCCCACCTGGAAGCTTCCTTGTAGCCTTATATGGTCCTACTGCCCACCTGGAAGCTTCCTTGTAGCCTTATATGGTCGTACTGCTCACCTGGAAGCTTCCTTGTAGCCTTATATGGTCTTACTGCTCACCTGGAAGCGATAGAAGGATCCATCATCTTTGAGTGACAGGACGTGATCAGAGATGGGGAAGAAATATCCCTGAGCAGCAATCAGACTCCCGATGTGCATCGCCTCAGCTACAGGAAAAGGATGGAACACAGTCAGTGACTTACTTAAAATTATAAACTGGGTGATTAAAGCCCAGTTGCTGATTGGCTGACAGCCGTGGTATATCAGACCGTATACCACGTGTATGACAAAACAGTTATTTGTCCTGTTCTAATTACATTGGTAAACCAGTTTATAATAGCATTAAGGCACCTTGGGGGTTTGTGATATATGGCCAATATACCGCGGCTAAGGGCTGTATCCAGGCACTCCGCGTTGCGTCGTGCTCAAGATCAGCCCTTAGCCGTGATATAATGGCCGTATACCACATCTCCTCGGGCCTTATTATGGTTTATAAAGGATTCATACTTTACTGAATGCTTATTAAAACTTCTTAAGGATAGGGGGCAGTATTTTGACGTCCGGATGAAAAGCCCAAAGTAAACTGCCTGCTGCTCAGGCCCAGAAGCATATAGGATATGCATTTAATAGATCAAAAACACTCCAAAGTTTCTAAAACTTTTAAAATAATGCCTGCGGGTGTAACAGAACTGATTTGGCAGGCGAAACCCCGAGGACAATCCATCCAATTGAGGTCATTGGATTTTTCAATGCTTTTCTGTGGGAAACCCGATGTATTAGGACCCAAATTGCAGTTCCTATGGCTTCTACTAGATGTCAACAGTCAGTTCATAACGGATTCATACTTTACTGAATGCTTGTCAAGATGTTTCAGCTTTTCAATACAAAACTCATTATGCTGGAATATATCCACGTAGAGTACGCGACAAGGAAGAGACCATTACAAACATGTAACACATGCTCTATTAAGAGTTTATAAAGCGTGTTATTACATGTTTAGTAAGCTTTAATTGCCATTGAATACAACATACATATATATACATATATATACATATACATATATAGTCTTCATGACATGTACCCACCAGGATCCTCAATGGCTAGGTTCTTCATCAGCCACTGCACTATGTCTGCACCTGGTAGAGACAAGAGACAGAGAGGACTGTTATAGATGAGGCACACACACACACACACACACACACACACACACACACACACACACACACACACACGTATTATAATTTTTGTATTATTATTATTGTACTTATTACCCCTTGTTCCTCCCCAATTGGTAGTTACAGTCTTGTCTCTTCGCTGCAACTCCCCAACAGACTCGGGAGAGGTGAAGGTCGAGAGCCATGCATCCTCCAAAACACAACCCTGCCAAGCTTCACTGCTCCTTGACACACTGTTTGCTTAACCCAGAAGCCAGCCAATGTGCCCAATGCGTCAATGTGTTGAAGGAAACACCGTCCAACTGGCAACCGTAGTCAGCTTGCAGGCACCCGGCCCGCCACAAGGAGTCGCTAGAGCGTGATGAGACAAGGACATCCTGGCCAGCTAAACCCTCCCCTAACCTGGATGACACTGGGCAAATTCCGCGCCACCTCATGGGTCTCCCGGTCACGGCCGGTTGTGACACAGCCTGGGATCGAACCAGGGCTGTCCCTTAGACCACTGCGGCCAGGAGTTGGTTTTAATTTACTTCGGCAGAGTTAAACCACAGAATGAAACTAGTGCAGTTACTATTTACTCAATATAAACCTCCTATGTGTAAAATAAAAGCTTTAACTTCTGCATTGGAAAAGGCAAGAGGAATAGGGATAGAGAGTGAGAGAGAGAAACACGGAGAGAGAGGGAGAGAGAGAGAGGGAGAGAAACACGGAGAGAGAGGGATAGAGCGAGAGGGAGAGAGAGAGAGAAACACGGAGAGAGGGAGAGAGAGAAACAAGGAGAGAGAGGGAGAGAGAGAAACAGAGAGAAAAACACGGAGAGAGAGGGACAGAGAGACAGAGAGAGAGAGAGAGAGAGAGAGAGAGAGAGAGAGAGAGAAACAGAGAGAGAGAAACAGAGAGAGAGAAACAGAGAGAGAAACAGAGAGAGGGACAGAGAGACAGAGAGAGAGAGAGAGAGAGAGAGAGAGAGAGAGAGAGAGAGAGAGAGAGAGAGAGAGAGAGAGAGAGAGAAACAGAGAGAGAAACAAGGAGAGAGAGGGACAGAGAGACAGAGAGAGAGAGAGAGAGAGAGAGAGAGAGAGAGAGAGAGAGAAACAGAGAGAGAAACACAGAGAAAGAAACAGAGAGAGAGGGAGAGAGCGAGAGGGAGAGAGAAACAGAGAGAGATGAACAAAGAGGAATAGAGAGAGAGAAACAGAGAGAGAGAGAAACAGAGAGAGAGAGAGAGAGAGAGAAACAGAGAGAGAGAGAGAAACAGAAGGAGAGGGAGAGAAAGAGACTATCCTCTCCTTGACTACAAAATGTTGCCTACACGCGTCCGTATCGCTCTCTTGATATCCGTGTGTGTGTCTCTCTCTCTCTCTCTCGATGTCTGTGTGTGTGTCTCTCTCTCTCTCTCTCGATATCCGTGTGTGTCTCTCTCGATGTCTGTGTGTGTGTCTCTCCCTTGATATCCGTGTGTGTGCGTGTGTGCGTGTGTGTGTGCATGTGTGTGCGTGTGTGCATGTGTGTGTGTGTGTGTGTGCGTGTGCGTGCGCGTGCGTGTGTGCGTGTGTGTGTTGGCCAGGTACACACAAAGACGCGTCTGTCTGCAACTCTACACTTCTCACCTGTGACGACGCTGGGTATCTTGGTCAGGAAGCTCTTGACAGTTCTGATGGGAACGCCCTCAGTCTCATCCTGGATACGGGTCACTATCTCCTCAATCTGCAGGGAGAGGGGGAGAGATTGAGGTAAGGTATGTTTTTGAAAAGAGGAAGGTTACGGTTAAGATGAGAAGGATGAAGAGCAGGTGAGAGTGAAGGTGTATACGGTTAACACTGTATGAGAGGTCAGAGGTCAGAGTTCAAGTCAGTATAAAGATGCAGGTTAGAGAGCCGTTAGAGTTGACGTCATGGACAAAAGAAGACACAGACGCGAGGTTAAAGGTCACCTGTCATCCCCGCGGCCTAGGGACTCTCCCTCATCGCGGGTGGGGGGGGGGTACCTATCTTCAAAAGAACCCAGAGTGTCCCCGTCCCCCCCCCCTCCTCTTTACCCACACACCACTTTACACATTATTTTCATTGAACCTTTTTTTATACAGGATATTCTGGAAATGAACTATTAATTATAAATTACACGATTGGTCACAACCGATGACATCACATCTGAAGGCCTATTACGTAGCTACAACCCGTTTAGTTCCAGAGCATTAAATACAACACTCAGGTCTATCAACTTTACAGAGAGTGTGATGTGTCGACAGTGGGGTTTGAGCAAGAGGAGAAACACAGGCCGTTGACATTCTAATTACAGTCGCACGCACGCACACACGCACGCTGTCACGTAGAGTAGGCCAGAAGGCTAAACTGGATAACCTAACCTCTATCAAAATAAAAAGATGGCGGAACCGCAAAAGTTCTTCTGTGCAAAGGTGTTTATTTACAAGTGATTCCGGAACAAAAAAACAACAGTACTGCCATCAACGTCTACCTTATGGGACAGCTTAAAAACAATGCTGCCCCATCCACAGCTCAATCCAAAACAAAAACCTCCCCATGACTGAAAGAGAGGCTCCTTTTGTAGGGCTAGCCCCTCCCCTCAGAACAATTAACCCTAATTAATTAATCAATTAACCACACAAACCTACATTTTCCATGAACTAAACATACTAAAGGATATACATTGCAACACGGTTTTAAACAATATCACAACATACCATTTACAACATTACCTCACTACTGACAATATCTTTCAATATGCCCATATGCATTACTGAGCCATTTGGGACAGGCACTATAAAGCCAACCCAATTCCCTTAGCTCGGGTCCTTTTCCAGCATACCCGGAAGCTACAGAGATGGAGAGAGAGGAACAGAACAAACAAACAATGCGCTCATCCACAACATTGATAAGTATAATAATTATTGTATCTCTCAAATATGAACACTGACAGGTGTGAAATGCATGCACCAAGACAGAAGTTAATTTGTGTGTCGACCCACATTGTTAACTTATCTTATAATGGCGCAGGGAGGAGTGAAGAATATGTGTGTGCGTTAAAGAACCAAATGCTGCCCGCGGCCAGTGACGGACTTCTACGTCACATTACCTTCCTCCTCTCCTGAAGCGACCATGTACGGGAGCCTTGATAGGTAGTCCGCAGTAACGTTCTCTTTTCCTGCCTTGTGACGGACACAGAACCTGAAGGGCTGGAGCTCCAGATACCACCTGGTCACACGAGAATTCCGGTCCTTCATGGTCTGGATCCAGGTCAGTGCTCTGTGGTCCGTGTGCAGGTCAAATTCCCTCCCAAGAAGGTAGTAACGGAGGCAATCTAGGGCCCACTTTATAGCCAGGCACTCCTTTTCGATTGTAGAATACCTGGTTTCCCTGGGCAACAGCTTCCGACTCAGGTACAGCACAGGAAGCTCTTCTCTTGGCTCCCCTTGGGCCAGTACAGCTCCAATTCCTACAGCCGAAGCGTCCACCTGCACGAGAAATCTCTTCTGAAAATCAGGGGTCTGGAGAACAGGGAATGAGCACAGTCGGTTTTTCAGTGTCATGAAGGCTTCCTCACACTCCTCAGTCCACTTCACAGGGTTGCTGGCCCCCTTCGAAGTGAGGTTGGTCAGAGGGACAGCGATGGTCGAAAACTGTGGAATGAATCTCCGGTACCACCCTGCCAGACCTAGGAAGGACTTCACCTGTTTCTTGGTTCTGGGTTGAGGGCTATTCCTGATGGACTCCACTTTCTCCACCTGAGGCCGAACTTCACCCTTACCCAGCTGGTAACCCAGGTACTTTGTCTCCTGTTTCGCCCACTCACACTTCAGGAGGTTAAGCGTGAGGCCTGCTTCATGAATCTTCCCCAGGACTCTGCTAAGATGCTGTATGTGCTCCTCCCAGGAGTGGCTGTAGATCACCACGTCGTCCAAGTAAGCAGCACAGTAATCGTCACAGTCCTGGAGGACCTTGTCCATCAGCCTCTGGAAAGTCGCAGGGGCCCCATGAAGGCCAAACGGCATGACCTTGAACTGGAACAGGCCCATTGGCGTCCGGAATGCAGTGTAGGCCTTGGATTGTTCATCCAGGGGCACCTGCCAGTACCCTTTGCAGAGATCCAATGTGGTGATGTAATGAGCTCTACCTATTCTTTCCAGTAAGTCGTCAATGCGGGGCATGGGATAGGCATCAAACTGGGAGATGGCATTCACCTTACGGAAGTCCATGCAGACGCGCAAAGAGCCATCCTTCTTTGGGACAATGACAATAGGGCTGCTCCATTCACTTGAAGATGGCTCGACAACATTCATCTCTATCATGGTGTGGACCTCTTCCTTGAGGGCTACCACCAGCCTCTCAGGCACACGGTAAGGATGCTGGCGGACAGGGTTCTGGCCAGGTTTCAAACGAATGACGCGTTCTAGGACTTTGGTTCTTCCTGGTCTCTGACTGAAGAGGGCCGGATACTTGCCAAACAGCTGCTTCAGCTCATCTTGCTTGTCTTCTTCCAGGTGAGCCAGTATGACTTCTGCTCGTTCTTTCCATGCCTCTGTGACCCCATCCGACTCATCCTCTTCTACTCTGCGGACCAGAAAGGACTTTCCTTTGGAGAGTTCCTCTCTCTCCTCCCAGGCCTTGAGAAGGTTCACATGGTAGATTTGCTTTTTCTTACCCTTGTCCGGGTGCAGCACCTCGTAGGTCACTGGGCCCATCTTCCTCCCGATTAGGTACGGTCCTTGCCATTGCGCAAGGAGCTTGCTGGTAGACGAGGGAAGGAGGAGCAGGACTTTCTGTCCTGGCTCAAACTTTCTGTGGCGAGCGTGCTGGTCATAGCCTCTCTTCTGGGCCTTCTGGGCTTGCTGAAGGTTTGCTCTAGCTTCCTCTCGGTACCGTTCCAACCTGTCTCGCATCTGGAGGACATACTGGACAATCCCCTGTCCTGAGGTAGCTACTGGGGAATCTTCCCAGCACTTCTTCAGCAGGTCCAGTGGTCCTTGCACTGGCCATCCATAGAGGAGTTCGAATGGCGAGAAACCTGTCGATGCCTGAGGCACCTCCCTGTAAGCAAAAAGCAGAAAGGGTAACCACATATCCCAGTCTCTACCAGTGTCAGCCACAAACTTCCTCAGCATGTTCTTGAGCGTTTGATTGAATCTCTCTACAAGCCCATCCGTTTGGGGATGGTAGGGAGTAGTCCTCAAGCCTTTAATGCCCAGCTGTCGGTGGAGTTGAACCATCAGTCGCGAGGTGAAGTTTGTCCCTTGGTCCGTCAGGATTTCATCTGGGATTCCTACACGAGAGAAGAGCTGAACAAGAGCACTGATTATTTTTGGAGTGGTTATGGAACGGAGTGGGAAGGCTTCTGGGAACCGGGTGGCATAGTCACAGATCACCAATATATACTTGTAACCTGCACTACTCTTCTCCAAGGGTCCAACAATGTCCATTGCAATTCTCTTGAATGGGGTAGAGATAACAGGCAGTGAACATAGAGGAGCCCTTTCAGACCTACGGACAGCACTGGTTTTCTGGCACGTGAGGCATGATTTGCAGTATTTTTGTACATCAGTATACATGGAGGGCCAAAAGAAACAGGAGCCTAGCCTAAGATAGGTCTTATGTTGCCCTAGATGGCCTGCCCATGGAACTGTATGTGCAAGGTTGAGAACAAGTGGTCTACAGGTAGATGGCACCACCAACTTCCTGCTATCTGCCTCTGACCCAAGGTAGAGTATGTGGTTGTCTACTGTGTAAATCCCCCCACATGAAGATTGACTGTCCCCAGCTAAGGCCTTGTCAAACAAACATTTCAAGGTTGCGTCAGACTTCTGCAGTGTAGCAAAATTTTGTGGAGAGCGTGCTGGTCATAGCCTCTCTTCTGGGCCTTCTGGGCTTGCTGAAGGTTTGCTCTAGCTTCCTCTCTGTACCGTTCCAACCTGTCTCGCATCTGGAGGACATACTGGACAATCCCCTGTCCTGAGGTAGCTACTGGGGAATCTTCCCGCTCTCCTTGTCACGTAGAGTAGGCCAGAAGGCTAAACTGGATAACCTAACCTCTATCAAAATAAAAAGATGGCGGAACCGCAAAAGTTCTTCTGTGCAAAGGTGTTTATTTACAAGTGATTCCGGAACAAAAAAACAACAGTACTGCCATCAACGTCTACCTTATGGGACAGCTTAAAAACAATGCTGCCCCATCCACAGCTCAATCCAAAACAAAAACCTCCCCATGACTGAAAGAGAGGCTCCTTTTGTAGGGCTAGCCCCTCCCCTCAGAACAATTAACCCTAATTAATTAATCAATTAACCATACAAACCTACATTTTCCATGAACTAAACATACTAAAGGATATACATTGCAACACGGTTTTAAACAATATCACAACATACCATTTACAACATTACCTCACTACTGACAATATCTTTCAATATGCCCATATGCATTACTGAGCCATTTGGGACAGGCACTATAAAGCCAACCCAATTCCCTTAGCTCGGGTCCTTTTCCAGCATACCCAGAAGCTACAGAGATGGAGAGAGAGGAACAGAACAAACAAACAATGCGCTCATCCACAACATTGATAAGTATAATAATTATTGTATCTCTCAAATATGAACACTGACAGGTGTGAAATGCATGCACCAAGACAGAAGTTAATTTGTGTGTCGACCCACATTGTTAACTTATCTTATAATGGCGCAGGGAGGAGTGAAGAATATGTGTGTGCGTTAAAGAACCAAATGCTGCCCGCGGCCAGTGACGGACTTCTACGTCACACACGCGCACGCGCACACGCACACGCACACGCACGCACACACGCACACGCACACACCTTAGGCGTATCAATCGCCCTGTAGCCAGTGATAAAACATGTGTCCCACATCAGAGCATCTGATTATATTTGATTAACAATTGATTGCTAATTAATTACTTAAAAATCATACAATGTGATTTTCTGGATTTTTTTAAAGATTCCGTCTCTCACAGTTGAAGTGTACCTATGATAAAAAAAGTACAGACCTCTACATGCTTTGTAAGTAGGAAAACCTGCAAAATCGGCAGTGTATCCAATACTTGTTTTCCCCACTGTATATTACTCTTACAGCATTTCCACGTGGGTGAGGATATTGGAAATTTAATCAAAGCCTACTAGATTATAAATGGTTTAGAACTGGGAGAGAATGATTTATAACTGACTTTTTCAGACATAGCACAGGTACAGCAGATCCCCTTATTGTATGGGACACTTTGAAATGTGCCTTTAGAGGCAATGCAATTCAGTACTCATCTATAAAACAAAAAGCAATTTCGATCAAAAGAGTCCATATTAACAAAGGAAATTGAAGGACTAACAGTACAGATAGATAGCAATAAAATCTGTACCATAGAGGCATAGAATAAGTTAGAGGAAAACAAAAAGAAATGGAGGAACTTATTCAGGAAAGATCCAGTATACTATACTATACTATAATATACTATACTATAATATACTATAATATACTATACTATACTATACTATAATATACTATAATATACTATACTGTAATATACTATAATATACTATACTGTACTGTACTATACTTGTTACGAATCCCTTTTGGCCCGACAGTCTAGGGGGGATGGTAATGAGACCCGTAACATAACTCATGCAAATTATTATTGTGACAAAGTAAAAGTGTGCACGAAATAACCACGACAACAGAAATCTACCGTCAAACTCTAGGTTTATTTAGAAACACACGGTAATGGGGGGGGGGGGGGGGCAGGAAAAGGGGCTGAGCTGGACCCAAGGAAAGAAACAATAAATATACAATAACACACCCCTAAGCTAGACTAGCCTACTTTAAACAACTAACTAACCAAAAATACAGTGGGTGGTCCGCCCAGTTCTAACTAGTGTATTTAACAAAGTTCACCTACGGGTAGTGTATGCCCATGGGCGACTGTCTTGGTTTCCCCTTTTTCCCACCAGCAACAAACAAACACCATAACCAAAACCAATACTCACAGGTGATGACAAAGTGCTATGGAGGTGCTTAAACAAAAGAGAGGTTAAGACACAAAGCGAGAGTGAAACACAGAGACCTACAGACATGGCATTTACAGAGAGATTGAGCTCTAGAACAAACAAATGATGGGGTTTTTAAACCATGGGGAAGGAACTGTGATAGGATAGGAAGTAGGTGTGTCTTCTGATTGATGATTGATTGTTGACTGATTGGGGAGTGATGGTTTTCACCTGTGAGGGGATAAAAAGAGAAAAGAAACACACACACAGGATACACACACACAGGATAACTGTATCCGTAACAATACTATACTATAATATGCTATACTATACTATAATATACTATAATATACTATAATATACTATAATATACTATACTATACTATACTATACTATAATATAATATACTATAATATACTATACTATACTATAATAGTATACTATACTATACTATAATATACTATACTATACTATACTATAATATACTATACTATACTATACCATACTATACCATACTGTACTATACTGTACTATACTATAATATACTATACTATGCTATACTATACTGTACTGTACTGTACTGTACTGTACTGTACTGTACTGTACTGTACTGTACTGTACTGTACTGTACTGTACTATACTATACTATAATATACTATACCATACTATACTGTACTGTACTATACTATACTATACTATACTATAAAAATAAAGAACTGGATGGAATATGGGGAAAAATTTACCAAATTATTTTTCAATCTTCAATATAGAAATGCTACCAAAAAAATGTATTAAAAATGGTTACAAATGATGGAGTCACGCATGATTCACCAAAATATATTTGGAAAGAGGAAGTAAAATACTTTAAGAATATGTTTTCATTTCAGTCTCCTCCATCTCCACTAACCGAAGATAATTGTATGGATTTTGTTCCTAATAATAATGTAAAATTAACATCTATACAGAAAGACTCATGTGAAGGCCAAATTACAGAGGAGGAACTTCCTGATGCAATTTAAGCATTTAAGGCTGGGAAAACTCCAGGGATGGATGGCATACCCGTGGAGGTATACCAAACTCCAGGGCTGGATGGCATACCAGTGGAGGTATACCAAACTCCAGGGCTGGATGGCATACCAGTGGAGGTATACCAAACTCCAGGGCTGGATGGCATACCAGTGGAGGTATACCAAACTCCAGGGCTGGATGGCATACCAGTGGAGGTATACCAAACTCCAGGGCTGGATGGCATACCAGTGGAGGTATACCAAACTCCAGGGCTGGATGGCATACCAGTGGAGGTATACCAAACTCCAGGGCTGGATGGCATACCAGTGGAGGTATACCAAACTCCAGGGCTGGATGGCATACCAGTGGAGGTATACCAAACTCCAGGGCTGGATGGCATACCAGTGGAGGTATACCAAACTCCAGGGCTGGATGGCATACCAGTGGAGGTATACCAAACTCCAGGGCTGGATGGCATACCAGTGGAGGTATACCAAACTCCAGGGCTGGATGGCATACCAGTGGAGGTATACCAAACTCCAGGGCTGGATGGCATACCAGTGGAGGTATAAACTCCAGGGCTGGATGGCCAAACTCCAGGGCTGGATGGCATACCAGTGGAGGTATACCAAACTCCAGGGCTGGATGGCATACCAGTGGAGGTATACCAAACTCCAGGGCTGGATGGCATACCAGTGGAGGTATACCAAACTCCAGGGCTGGATGGCATACCAGTGGAGGTATACCAAACTCCAGGGCTGGATGGCATACCAGTGGAAGTATACCAAACTTTTTTTGATATACTCAGAGGACCATTATTAGCATGTTTTAATAAATCCTATTCAGGCTAGGAGGCAATATTTTCACATCCGGGTGAAAAGCATGCCCAAAGTAAACTGCCTGCTACTCAGGCCCAGAAGCTAGGATATGCATAGTACTTGTAGATTTGGATGGAAAACACTCTGAAGTTTCTAAAACTGTTTGAATTATATCTGTGAGTATAACAGAGCTTATTTGGCAGGCGAAACCCCGAGGCCAACCATACAGGAATTTGTTTTTTTGAGGCCACTCTCATACTCAATGAGTTTTTTTATGGGGATCTGGATTTCTAAAGCACTTGCTTGCAGTTCCTATCGCTTCCACTGGATGTCAACAGTCTTTAGAAATTGGTTGAAGTTTTTCCTTTGTGTAATGAAGAAGTAGCCCTGTTCAGAACGAGGGTTGAGTGAAGTGTACTGTTTGTTAGAGGCGTGTGACCTGAAAGCTCGCTCCACTTTGTTGTCCTCCGGTATTGAACACAGTTTATCCCGTCTGAAATTTTATTGATTATTTACATTTAGAAAATACCTCAAGTTGAATTAGGAAAGTTGTTTGAAATGTTTGGACAAAGATTACAGGTAATTTATGAGATATTTTGTAGTCATGTTGCGCTAGTTGGAACCTGTGCTTTTCTGGATCAAACGCGGCAAATAAATGGACATTTTGGATATGTAACAACAAAATTAATCGAACAAAAGGACCATTTGTGATGTTTATGAGACATATTGGAGTGCCAACAGAAGAAGCTTGTCCAAGGTAAGGCATGAATTATATCTTTATTTCTGAGTTTTGAAATATGATTGTCTGTATTCGTTTGATGGGGTGCTATCCTCAGATAATAGAATGGTTTGCTTTTGCCGTAAATCCTTTTTGAAATCTGACACATTGGCTGGATTAACAACAAGTGTAGCTTTAATTTGGTGTTTAATTTGCATGTGTGATTTCATGGCATTCTGCCATTTCACCGGATGTTGCCGAGGGGTTCCGCTAGCGGAACGTCTAGCCGTAACAGGTTTGAACCACTTCTATATAAATGGTAGATTATCAGACATGCAACAAGAAGGTCTGGTATCATTATTACTGAAACAGGACCCAAATGATGTATATATAAAGATCCAGTCCATTTAAAAAAATGTAGACCTCTTACACTTCAGTGTTGTGATGCAAAAATCCCGGCAAAATGCTTGGCGCATTACAATTTAAAAATTATTGTCAGATATTATTCATCCTAATCAGACAGGTTTTATACATGGACAATACATTGGAGATAATATAAGACAAGGACTGGAAACAATAGAACACTATGAAATATTGGGGACACCAGGCCTGATTTAAAAACGCTCCTCTGTAACACATGAATATTTTACATTCATTCAGTGGCAGTAACATATCTAGATGAAGCATGGATTGTAGATTATTCCATGCCTCTGGCACACAAGAAGAGAAGACAGTCGTGACTAATACTGTGAATGTCCTGGGGACTTTAAGTAGCAACCACCAAGCAGATGGTTATCAGAATGCCCCCCCCCCCCCCACACACCATTTTATAACCGGTAGTGTCCATTTATTTCGGGTAGTGTGCTGATTAATTATTGCTTTCTTCAGGGGAAATACAAGAATATGTATAAAAATGCCAAATATACCAAAAGCTAAATCAAGCAGAGGTTTATGACTATGTTAATCATTACTGAAACATGCAAACTACAAACATTTAACCAGATAATGAATACATGACGACTAGATGCAAATATTTAATTAAAAAGTCAAGCGTTGGCTTTAACATGAGTACAAGCAAAGTGAGTGTGTGTATTGTGTGTAAGTGTTTGTGTGTATAAGTGTTTGTGTGCGCGTGTGCGCGCATGTGTGTGTGTGTAAGACACGTGTATGTAAGACAATAAAATTTGATTTGATTATAATTTCCTATCATAAAAATGGATCCCCATTCCCCAATCAAATACCTTCATCGAAACTAAAAAAAAAATACGTGGCCTTCCTGTATTTTGTTCCAAATCAAAGCACATTCTGCCTAGTAGCCTACATTTGTGCTCTGTTGAGTTTTGGCCGCATGATATTTATTGTTGATGGAGTTTTCATCTAACCATCCTAAATCTCATAAGAAATTAGGTGCTGTTTTTTTTTGGGGGGGGGGCAGTAACGTTATACTATGATATTAAATGAAGTTGTCTTATATAGAATACTAATGAATCATTATGTGATCTTCAAAGTCATTGATGCAACTTTGATCTGCCTTCACTAGATGTGACGCTCCGGTGCAGTCTTGCAGCGTGTCACGTCTGCGCTGAACGATCTGATTAACGCCTAGCGTCCAGCCTATTCGGCTTTTTTTTTCCTCGTGTAAAATTCGGTGATACAGAAAGGAGACACACTAGCGTGGCTGTTTATTGACAATCTAACAATATGTGACCTTGGAAATATTTCAAGTTGGTCTCAGGGGAATGTAAAACAGCTAGCATGGAAGACCTTTAAAGCAGGTTTGAGTGAAGGAGAATAAAATATGTTGAATGAGGAACTGATGAGCATGGAGACTGGAGAGCCTCATTTCTTTTGACGAGATGACCTTTATATATTTCAGACTAATACATCTATTTACTTACTTTAGTAGCTTTCTATTTACTTACTTTAGTAGCTTTTTTAGAGCCCTGAGTACCAGGCCATTAGGACCTGATGGAGGGACAATAGAGCCCTGAGTAACAGACCATTAGGACCTGATGGAGGGACAATAGAGCCCTGAGTACCTAGGCCATTAGAACCTGATGGAGGGACAATAGAGGTCTGAGTACCAGGCCATTAGAACCTGATGGAGGGACAATAGAGCCCTGAGTACCAGACCATTAGGACCTGATGGAGGGACAATAGAGCCCTGAGTACCAGGCCATTAGAACCTGATGGAGGGACAATAGAGCCCTGAGTACCAGACCATTAGGACCCGATGGAGGGACAATAGAGCCCTGAGTACCAGACACATAGGACCTGATGGAGGGACAATAGAGCCCTGAGTACCAGGCCATTAGGACCTGATGGAGGGACAATAGAGTCCTGAGTACCAGACCATTAGGACCTGATGTCAGCAACAGTATAGCCCTGAGTACCAGGCCATTAGGACCTGATGGAGGGACAATAGAGGTCTGAGTACCAGGCCATTAGAACCTGATGGAGGGACAATAGAGCCCTGAGTACCAGGCCATTAGAGACAGTGCATACAAAGAGATTATAGTGACTCAACAGTCATGTGGAATTTTACTGCAGTCATGTCTCATGACTGCTGGTGTGTTAAATATAAATAATAATATAATAATAATAATAATATAATAATATAATAATATAATAATAATAATAATGTATGCCATTTAGCAGACGCTTTTATCCAAAGCGACTTACAGTCATGTGTGCATACATTCTACGTATGGGTGGTCCCGGGAAGTAATATGTATATGTAATATATGTATATGTAATATGGTCAACGCAGCACTAGTAACATGATAACATGTGGAAAAAGTAAAGGGGTGAGAATGTTTTCTGAAGGCACTCTGACGAGCTAGCATGCTAACCTTAGCCAACTAATGAAAGTTATCTGAGCATCTCTCTCTTTCTTTCTCTCTCTCTCTCTCTCTCTCTCTCTCTCTCTCTCTCTCTCTCTCTCTCTCTCTCTCTCTCTCTCTCTCTCTCTCTCTCTCTCTCTCTCTCTCCCTCTCTCAATTGTTTTCTCTCTCCCCTCTCTCTCTTTCTCTCACTCTGCCCTCTCTCTCTCTCTCTCTCTCTCTCTCTCTCTCTCTCTCTCTCTCTCTCTCTCTCTCTCTCTCTCTCTCTCTCTCTCTCTCTCTCTCTCTCTCTCTCTCATTCTACATCTCTCCCTCCCTCTTTCTCTCTCTCTCACTCCTTCTCTCTCTCATTCTATATCTCTCCCTCCCTCTTTCTCTCTCTCTCGCTTCTTCTCTCTCTCATTCTATATATCTCCCTCCTCTTTCTCTCTCTCTCCTCCTTCTCTCTCTCATTCTATATCTCTCCCTCCCTCTTTCTCTCTCTCTCGCTCCTTATCTCTCTCATTCTATATCTCTCCCTCCCTCTTTCTCTCTCTCTCGCTCCTTCTCTCTCTCATTCTATATCTCTCCCTCCCTCATTCTATATCTCTCCCTCCCTCTTTCTCTCTCTCTCTCCTCTTTCTCTGCCTCTCTCCTCTGTGACGACCCTCCCACTCTGTCTGTCCAAATTCTTTCTCTTTGCTCTTGTTTTCCTTAATAGGATGTCGGTGGGCGGAGCCGGGAGGGTTTGTCAGCGAATTGGGACTCATACACCTGTCCCCCATTCATTCGAGGAGACTCTCTCCACGCAGACACACTGTCAGATTTTAGTTCCCTCACTTACTCTACGGACTACACACACAGCATTAGGATGTAGTTCACTTGGTTTAATAAATATATTTGTTGTTATTCCGTTATCTCTAAGGTTGTCTCCCTCTTTGTTACGGGCTAGGAGCTGGTTCGTGACACCTCTTTCTCTGTCTCTCTCTCTCTGTCTCTCTCTCTCTCTCTCTCTCTGTCTCTCTCTGTCTCTCTCTCTCTCTCTCTCTCTCTCTCTCTCTCTCTCTCTGTCTCTCTCTCTCTCTCTCTCTCTCTGTCTCTCTCTGTCTCTCTCTGTCTCTCTCTGTCTCTCTCTCTCTCTGTCTCTCTCTCTCTCTCTCTCTCTGTCTCTCTCTGTCTCTCTCTCTCTCTGTCTCTCTGTCTCTCTCTCTCTCTCTGTCTCTCTCTCTCTCTCTCTCTCTCTCTCTCTCTCTCTCTCTCTCTCTCTCTCTCTCTCTCTCTCTCTCTCTCTCTCTCTCTGTCTCTCTCTCTCTCTCTCTCTTTGTTACGGGCTAGGAGCTGGTTCGTGACACCTCTCTCTCTCTCTCTCTCTCTCTCTCTCTCTCTCTCTCTCTCTCCCTCTTTGTTACGGGCTAGGAGCTGGTTCGTGACACCTCTTTCTCCGCCTCCCTATCACTCTCTCTCTCTCTCTCTCTCTCTCTCTCTCTCTCTCTCTCTCTCTCTCTCTCTCTCTCTCTCTCTCTCTCTCTCTCTCTCTCTCTCTCTCTTCTCTCTCTCTCTCTCTCTCTCTCTCTCTCTCTCTCTCTCTCTCTCTCTCTCTCTCTCTCTCTCTGTTACGGGCTAGGAGCTGATTCGTGACACCTCTTTCTCCGCCTCCCTATCACTCTCTCTCTCTCTCTCTCTCTCTCTCTCTCTCTCTCTCTCTCTCTCTCTCTCTCTCTCTCTCTCTCTCTCTCTCTTTGTTACGGGCTAGGAGCTGGTTCGTGACACCTCTTTCTCTGCCTCCCTATCACTCTCTCTCTCTCTCTAACAAGCACTGCCAATTGATGGCTGAATACATGTCTCAAGGTTAGGTGCAGAACACCTCAGGCTGATGAATGATGGGATTTCTGTTGGACACCAGTGTACCTTTCCTTATTTATACCCTCAATGAATGTGCCAAGTCAAACAGGTGCACCTCAGGCTGCCACGCAGACAGTGAGTCTCTAGTGCAAACAGTCAGATAATGGTTCACTACGGTAAACGGACCTACCAAGCAACAAGGCAGTAACTGCTCATTTGGTCGAAAATGAGTTAATGTCATTTTTTTTGCAACATTAAATACATGCTTAATCATGTGGACAAGTATCCTGCCTCTGTTGTATTGTGTTTTGGAGAAAAATGGGGTCATGTTTAGCTGTAACTGTATTAAGTTACTGTAAAACCAAGGTAAATAAAAGCCATTTTTCTCAGTTCCACTCTATGAGCAGTTTGCTTCTTTTTTAGCTTGGTAGAGCAGAATACTGGAACTAAATCAATGTTCCCTATATGGGGGAAGAGTACAGTCTTGATAAGTGTAAAACTCTGTTTAAGTGCAGTAGAGTTTTCCTGTTTTCCTGTTAAATGACATTATTTTTTATTTCTCCTACTACATGGTCAGGTGTAGTGCAGCAACCCATTGATATACTAAACCAAAGACAGGCCAGAAACAAGGCAAGATTTTACTAAACTGACCTTGGTGTAAAAAAAAGCTATTCCGAACTGTAACTAACCAGGTATTACAGTGCATTTTGCAAGTATTCAGACCCCTCCCCCTTTTCCACATTTTGTATTCAGACCCCTCCCCCTTTTCCACATTTTGTATTCCGACCCCTCCCCCCTTTCCACATTTTGTATTCAGACGCCTCCCCCTTTTCCACATTTTGTATTCAGACCCCTCCCCCTTTTCCACATTTTGTATTCAGACCCCTCCCCTGTTTCCACATTTTGTATTCAGACCCCTCCCCTTGAGCTCGGGTGCATCCTGTTTCCATTGATCATCCTTGAGATATTTCTACAACTGTGGTACATTTAATTGATTGGACATGCTTTGGAAGGCACATCTGTCTATATAAGGTCCCACAGTTGACAGTTAATGTCAGAGCACCACCAATCAGGGCTTTATGGGATTAGCAGCTGGGAGATAGTAAGAGTGTGTGTGAGTCTGTCTGTGTGTCCCTGCACGCTTCTGCCTCTGAGAGAAGATTAACTTTTACTTCAAAGACCACCTTTACTCCTCGGACGGACAGACGGACGGACGGACGGACGGACGGACGGACACAGACGGACGGACAGACAGACAGACACAAGCATTTCGCTACACTCGCATTAACATCTGCTAAACATGTGTATGTGACAAATAAAATTTGATTTGACAGACAGACAGACAGACAGACAGACAGACAGACAGACAGACAGACAGACAGACAGACAGACAGACAGACAGACAGACAGACAGACAGACAGACAGACAGACAGACAGACAGACAGACAGAGCGGGAGACAGAGCGGGAGACAGACAGACAGACAGACAGACAGACAGACAGACAGACAGACAGACAGACAGACAGACAGACAGACAGACAGACAGACAGACAGACAGACAGACAGACAGACAGACAGACAGACAGTTCCATGACTCCCACAGCTTTTGTCAAGTACACATGGTTAGCAATGTGAGTGTAGCGAAATGCTTGCGCTTCTAGTTCCAGCAGTGCAGTAATCTCTGACAAGTATTCTAACAATTTCACAACAACTACCTAAAACACACAAATCTAGGGGTGAATGAGAATATGTACAGTTGAAGTCGGAAGTTTACATACACCTTAGCCAAGTACATTTAAACTCAGTTTTTCACAATTCCTGACATTTAATCCAAGTAAAAAATCCCTGTTTTAAGTCAATTAGGATCAGCACTTTATTTTAATAATGTGAAATGTCAGAATAATAGTAGAGAGAATGATTTATTTCAGCTTTTATTTCTTTCATCACATTCCCAGTGGGTCAGAAGTTTACATACACTAAATTAGTATTTGATAGCATTGCCTTTAAATTGTTTAACTCCTGCAGCAAAGCACCCCCACAACATGATGCTTCCACCCACATACTTCACGGTCGGGATGGTGTTCTTCGGCTTGCAAGCCTCCCCCTTTTTCCTACAAACATAACGATGGTCATTTTATTTATTTATTTAACCAGGTAGCCTAGTTGAGAACAAGTTCTCATTTGCAACTGCGACCTGGCCAAGATAAAGCAAAGCAGTTTGACACATACAACAACACAGAGCACAGATGGAGTAAACAAACATACAGTCGATAATACAGTAGAAAAATCTATATACAGCATGTGCAAATGAGGTAGGATAAGAGAGGTAAGGCAATAAATAGGCCATGGTGGCAAAGTAATTACAATATGGTAATTAAACACTGGAATGGTAGGATGTGCAGAAGATTAATCTACAAGTAGAGATACTGGTGTGCAAAGGTGCTAGATAAGTAAATAAATACAGTATGGGGATGAGGTAGATTGGATGGGCTATTTACAGATGAGCTATATACAGGTGCAGTGATCTGTGAGCTGCTCTGACGGCTGGTGCTTAAAGCTAGTGAGGGAGGTAAGAGGTAAGAGTCTCCAGCTTTAGTGATTTTTTAAAGAGTTGTCACGAATATTACCGAAGGTGACTCCCCTTCTTGTTCGGGTGGCGCTCGGCGGTCGTCGTCGCCGGTCTACTAGCTATCGCCGATCCGTTGTTCTGTGTTCGTCTGTTTTGTTGGTTGAGTGTATTTTGTTACATTTTTGGGTTTCACGCTGTCCATTTATATTTCTGTTCATTTGTGTTTTCTCTTTGTACATGTTGTGTTTCGGGACATTAAAGCGTGTTGTTTTTTCCCACATCTTTGCTCTCTGCGCCTGACTCCACACCTCTTCACTCATTATTTTGACAGAAGCCCGCACCACGATATGGAGTCAGCAGGAGCAGCGACCACTCCTCCTCCCACTATGGAGGAGAGAGTCCAACATCACACATCCATCCTCCATCGCCTAGGATCAGCGATGGAACGGATGATGGAGAGGATGGATCATTGGTAGAGGAATGGTTTCCCTACTACTCCACCGACCCTCCCACCAGCAACTCTACCATCTGCCCCATCTGAATCCGGTTCCAGCGCTCTGCACATGATGCCTCCGAGGAAATACGATGGATTTTCTTACTGACCTTCCCCCCTCTCAGGATAACACTACTATCCTGGTCGTTGTGGATCGGTTCTCTAAGTCCTGCCGTCTTATCCCATTGCCCGGTCTCCCTACGGCCCTACAGACTGCGGAAGCTCTTTTCACCCATGTCTTCCGGCACTACGGGGTGCCCGAGGATATAGTTTCTGATCGGGGCCCCCAATTTATCTCCCGTGTTTGGAGAGCATTTATGGAACGTCTGGGGGTCTCGGTCAGCCTTACCTCAGGGTATCACCCGGAGAGTAATGGTCAGGTGGAGAGAGTTAACCAGGAGGTGGGTAGGTTTCTGCGGTCGTATTGCCAGGACCGGCCAGGCGAGTGGGCGAGATATATTCCCTGTGCAGAAATAGCCCAGAATTCTCTAAGCCACTCTTCTACCAACATGTCACCATTTGAGTGCGTGTTGGGGTACCAGCCGGTCCTGGCATCAGAGCCAGACTGAGGCTCCTGCGGTGGAGGAGTGAGTACAGCGCTCTAAGGAGACCTGGAGGGCAGTCCAGGAGTCATTACGTCAAGCTAGTATAAGGCAGAAGAAGAGCGCTGACCGTCACCGCAGTGAGGCCCCCGTGTTTGCTCCTGGGGACAGAGTCTGGCTCTCGACCCGTAACCTGCCTCTCCGCTTGCCCTGCCGGAAGCTGGGTCCGCAGTGTATAGGTCCATTTAAAGTCCTGAGGAGAATAAATGAGGTTTGTTATCGATTATCACTTCCTTCGTATTATCGTATTAACCCCTCATTTCATGTGTCTCTTCTCAGGCCGGTGGTAGCTGGTCCCATGCAGGAAAATGAGGTACCGGAGGTTCCTCCACCCCCTCTGGACATCGAGGGGTCCCCGGCGTACAAGATACGAGCTATTTTGGACTCGAGACGCCGGGTGAGAGGCTTGCAGTACCTCGTCGACTGGGAGGGGTACGGTCCGGAGGAGAGGTGCTGGGTTCCGGCGAGGGATATTCTAGACCCATCCATGTTGAGTGAATTCCATCGCCTCCGCCCGGATCGCCCAGCGCCTCGGCCTCCGGGTCGTCCCCGAGGCCGACGTCGGCGCGCTGCGGGAGCTGCGCGTCAGGAGGGGGGTACTGTCACGAATATTACCGAAGGTGACTCCCCTTCTTGTTCGGGTGGCGCTCGGCGGTCGTCGTCGCCGGTCTACTAGCTATCGCCGATCCGAGTGTATTTTGTTACATTTTTGGGTTTCATGCTGTCCATTTATATTTCTGTTCATTTGTGTTTTCTCTTTGTACATGTTGTGTTTCGGGACATTAAAGCGTGTTGTTTTTTCCCACATCTTTGCTCTCTGCGCCTGACTCCACACCTCTTCACTCATTATTGTGACAAGAGTTTCCAGCTTTAGTGATTTTGCAGTTCGTTACAGTCATTGGCAGCAGAGAACTGGAAAAAGAGGCGGCCAAAGGAGGGATTGGTTTTGGGGGTGACCAGTGAGATATACCTGCTGGAGCGTGTGCTACGAGTGGGTGCTGCTATGGTGACCAGTGAGCTGAGATAAGGGGGGACTTTACCTAGCAGGGTCTTGTTGATGGCCTGAAGCCAGTGGGTCTGGCGACGAGTATGAAGCGAGGGCCAGCCAACGAGAGCGTACAGGTCGCAGTGGTGAGTAGTATATGGGGCTTTGGTGACAAAACGGATGGCACTGTGATAGACTACATCCAATTTGTTGAGTAGACTGTTGAAGGCTATTTTGTAAATGACAATGCCGAAGTCAAGGATCGGTAGGATGGTCAGTTTTACGAGGGTATGTTTGGCAGCATGAGTGAAGGATGCTTTGTTGCAAAATAGGAAGCCGATACAAGGTTTCATTTTGGATTGGAGATGTTTCATGTGAGTCTGGAAGGAGAGTTTACAGTCTAACCAGACACCTAGGTATTTGTAGTTTCCACATATTCTAAGTCAAAACCGCCCAGTAGTGATGCTGGACGGGCGAGCAGGTGCGGGCAGCGATCGGTTGAAGAGCATGCATTTAGTTTTACTTGCATTTAAGAGCAGTTGAAGTCCACAGAAGGAGAGTTGTATGGCATTGAAGCTCATCTGGAGGTTAGTTAACACAGTGTCCAAAGAAGGGCTAGAGGTATACAGAATGGTGTCGTCTGCGTAGAGGTGGATTACAAAATCGCCAGCAGCAAGAGCGACATTATTGATGTATACAGAGAGGAGTCGGCCCAAGAATTTAACCCTGTGGCACCCCCATAGAGACTACCAGCGGTCCGGACAACCGGCCAAACAGTTATATTTTTGTTTCATCAGACCAGAGGACATGTCTCCAAAAAGTATGACCTTTGTACCCATGTGCAGCTGCAAACCATAGTCTGGCTTTTTTTTCTGGGAATTTTGGAGCAGTGGCTTCTTCCTTGCTGAGCGGCCTTTCAGGTTATGTCGATATAGGACTCGTTTTTACTGTGGATATAGATACTTTTGTATCTGTTTCCTCCAGTATCTTCACAAGGTCCTTTGCTGTTGTTCTGGGATTGTTTCGCACTTTTCACACCAAAGTACGTTCATCTCTAGGAGACAGAACGAGTCTCCTTCCTGAGCGGTATGAGGGCTGCGTGGTCCCATGGTATTTATACTTGTGTAATATTTTTTGTACAGATTAACAACCTATCCCTCAACGTAACCAAGACTAAGGAGATAATTGTGGGCTACAGGAAAAGGAGGACCGAGCACACCCCCATTCTCATCGACGGGGCTGGAGTGGACCAGGTTGAGAGCTTCAAGTTCCTTGGTGTCCACATCACCAACAAATTAGAATGGTCCAAACACACCAAGACAGTCATGAAGAGGGCACGGCAAAGACTATTCCCCCTCAGGAAACTAAAAAGATTTGGCATGTGTTCCCAGATCCTCAAAAGGTTCTACAGCTGCAACATCGAGAGCATCCTGACTGGTTGCATCACTGCCTATTACGGAAATTGCTCAGCCTCTGACCGCAAGCACTACAGAGGGCAGCCTCGCTACTGTATATAGCTTCGCTACTGTATATAGCCTCGCTACTGTATATAGCTTCGCTACTGTATATAGCCTCGCTACTGTATATAGCTTCGCTACTGTATATAGCTTCGCTACTGTATATAGCCTCTCTACTGTATATAGCCTCGCTACTGTATATAACCTCTCTACTGTATATAGCTTTGCTACTGTATATAGCCTCTCTACTGTATATAGCTTTGCTACTGTATATAGCCTCTCTACTGTATATAGCCTCTCTACTGTATATAGCCTCGCTACTGTATATAGCCTCGCTACTGTATATAGCCTCTCTACTGTATATACCCTCTCTACTGTATATAGCCTCGCTACTGTATATAGCCTCTCTACTGTATATAGCCTCGCTACAGTATATAGCCTCGCTACTGTATATAGCCTCACTACTGTATATAGCCTCTCTACTGTATATAGCTTTGCTACTGTATATAGCCTCTCTACTGTATATAGCCTCACTACTGTATATAGCCTCTCTACTGTATATGGCCTCTCTACTGTATATGGCCTCTCTACTGTATATAGCCTCTCTACTGTATATGGCCTCTCTACTGTATATGGCCTCGCTACTGTATATAGCCTCTCTACTGTATATAGCCTCTCTACTGTATATAGCCTCTCTACTGTATATGGCCTCTCTACTGTATATAGCCTCGCTACTGTATATAGCCTCTCTACTGTATATAGCCTCACTACTGTATATAGCCTCTCTACTGTATATGGCCTCTCTACTGTATATAGCCTCACTACTGTATATGGCCTCTCTACTGTATATAGCCTGTCTTTTTACTGTTGTTTTTATTTCTTTACCTACCTATTGTTCACCTAATACCTTATTTGCACTATTGGTTAGATCCTGTAAATAAGCATTTCACTGTAAGGTGATTTCACTGTAATTTCACTGTAATACCTGTTGTATTCAGCATTTCACTGTAAGGTCTACCTACACCTGTTGTATTCAGCATTTCACTGTGAGGTCTACTACACCTGTTGTATTCAGCATTTCACTGTAAGGTATACTACACCTGTTGTATTCAGCATTTCACTGTGAGGTCTACCTACACCTGTTGTATTCAGCATTTCACTGTAAGGTCTACTACACCTGTTGTATTCAGCATTTCACTGTGAGGTCTACTACACCTGTTGTATTCAGCATTTCACTGTAAGGTATACTACACCTGTTGTATTCAGCATTTCACTGTAAGGTCTACCTACACCTGTTGTATTCAGCATTTCACTGTAAGGTCTACCTACACCTGTTGTATTCAGCATTTCACTGTAAGGTCTACCTACACCTGTTGTATTCAGCATTTCACTGTAAGGTATACTACACCTGTTGTATTCAGCATTTCACTGTAAGGTCTACTACACCTGTTGTATTCAGCATTTCACTGTAAGGTCTACTACACCTGTTGTATTCAGCATTTCACTGTAAGGTATACTACACCTGTTGTATTCAGCATTTCACTGTAAGGTCTACCTACACCTGTTGTATTCAGCATTTCACTGTAAGGTCTACTACATCTGTTGTATTCAGCATTTCACTGTAAGGTCTACCTACACCTGTTGTATTCAGCATTTCACTGTAAGGTCTACCTACACCTGTTGTATTCAGCATTTCACTGTAACATATATACATGTGGTATGAGTAATGTAAGATATCTAAACATGATTTAAGTGGCATTGTTTAAAGTGACTCGTGATTCATTTATTAAAGTGTCCAGTGATTGGGTCTCAATGTAGGCAGCAGCCTCTCTGAGTTAGTGATTGGGTCTCAGTGTAGGCAGCAGCCTCTCTGAGTCAGTGATTGCTTTTCAGCAGTCTGATGGCCTTGAGATAGAAGCTGTTTTTCAGTCTCTCGGTCCCTGCTTTGATGCACCTGAACTGACCTCGCCTTCTGGGTGGTAGCGGGGTGAACAGGCAGTGGCTCGGGTGGTTGTTGTCCTTGATGATCTTTTTTTTGGCCTTCCTGAAAGCGGAGTCTCCAGCAGGGCCCTCCAAGCCTCAGAGGACCGACAGCCTATTTAGGGTTGTGTCCCAAATGGAATCCCCATTCCCTATATAGTGTACTACTTTAGTACTCTATATAGGGAAGGATAATGCCGTTTGGGACGGTAGCCTCTCTGTACACCTGCCCTGGGGAATCATACCAGTCCAGAATCAGACAATAATCTCATGGTCATTAAATGGGGAAATCTGCAATTGGCACATACTTAAAAAAAAAAAAAGTTTATTTTTATTATATATTCCCATCAATTCTTGATGAATATAATTCATAAATGCCTCATGAGCTCAGATTAACAGTCGTGTCCCATCAGAACTACAAATATAAGTTTTATACCATTGTTTGTAAACATTGTAAAGCAACAATTGTGTTGCTTATATAATTTATAGCCTTAATACATGGTTATAGCAGTACTCTTTACATGATGGATGATCAGTCATTGCATCCATAGCTAATTCTATGAATCTGAGAGTGGTTAAGGTTCCCCATCCCGCCCCAATAAAGTTCTCCATCCCTCAGTTGTTTACCGAAAAACAATGGCAGGGTGCCGGCTTTGTTACGGTTTTAAACTGCCAATTTACCCTTTAAGTAAGTAGAGGTTTTGTTTTAGCAACTGAGAGTTCAATGCAGCTTCAGGAACCAGACGCATCGGAAGTGTAATAATCACATGGTCATTTAGCCATTTTTATCCGAAGGGAGTTCGAGTTAACTTAGTAAAGTTCAATTTATTCAGCATGTGGTCAAACCCGCAACTCTGATGCTCCAAGCCCCAACCTGCCCAGAAACAGCTTTCACAGGCAACCAATAAAGACTCAGAGAATGTTACAAAGCATGTTATCATTTTCTGACTGACCAATCAAATTGTACACCCAAGGGGACCGGCAGTGTGTTTTATGTAGTGTCACGCCGGGGACGTCTCGGTTATCCCAGAACTAAAGTCTTAAGTAATTGTTTAGCTGCTCAATTAAGTTCTGGGTCCATACATGTTAAGAGATCGAGAGATTCTAGAACATGTTAAGAGATGGAGAGATTCTAGAAAATGTTAAGAGATGGAGAGATTCTAGAACATGTTCAGAGATCGAGAGATTCTAGAAAATGTTAAGAGATGGAGAGATTCTAGAAAATGTTAAGAGATGGAGAGATTCTAGAACATGTTCAGAGATCGAGAGATTCTAGAACATGTTAAGAGATCGAGAGATTCTAGAACATGTTAAGAGATGGAGAGATTCTAGAACATGTTAAGAGATCGAGAGATTCTAGAAAATGTTCAGAGATTGAGAGATTCTAGAACATGTTCAGAGATTGAGAGATTCTAGAAAATGTTAAGAGATCGAGAGATTCTAGAACATGTTAAGAGATGGAGAGATTCTAGAACATGTTAAGAGATCGAGAGATTCTAGAAAATGTAAAGAGATGGAGAGATTCTAGAACATGTTAAGAGATGGAGAGATTGTAGAACATGTTAAGAGATGGAGAGATTGTAGAGCATGTTAAGAGATGGAGAGATTCTAGAACAAGTTAAGAGATGGAGAGATTGTAGAACATGTTAAGAGATGGAGAGATTCTAGAACATGTTAAGAGATAGAGAGATTCTAGAACATGTTAAGAGATGGAGAGATTCTAGAACAAGTTAAGAGATGGAGAGATTCTAGAACATGTTAAGAGATGGAGAGATTCTAGAACAAGTTAAGAGATGGAGAGATTCTAGAACATGTTAAGAGATGGAGAGATTCTAGAACATGTTAAGAGATGGAGAGATTCTAGAACAAGGAGCAGAACCGTAACGAGGAGCTCCACCCTCTCTCTTTACAAGTTAAGACTCTACACACTGTACATCTGTCATTAATAAAATGCAGAAACAAAGAGCACCACATATTGGTCATTGGTCTCTGTTCCTATAGAAATAGAATATAGAATGTTCCTCCTCTTCCGGAATTTCAAAAAATGATAACACCTGCGCAATCTTGCTTTGTCCAAATAACCAGAAACTAGAAACTAATGCCCCTCGTTATCCCACCTATCCCTTTCCTTCCTGACAGATTCTACGGTACTAGTTGTGTTGACGTACATCTCTCCGTGAGAGATTACGCTGTGACATATTGGTCGGAATTGCTGTCGCTAACGGTTACGGTCCCATCTACAGGCAGGGATCAACTCGACTGTTCTATTCCAATACGTGGTGAAATGACAGTTCGATGTATTGTGAAGTGGACCACATAGGGAGTCAGTGTTCTTTTGATGTAAATGTCAACATTCTGATATAGACTTAGGATGCCTCCCAAATACCTATATTGTCTACATAGTGCACTACTTTTGACCAAAGCCCTATAGGTCCTGGTCTAAATTAGTGCACTATATAGGGAATAGGGTGCCATTTGGGACACACACCATCTTCCTATCAGCTTTCTAATGGAGCAATGTTCCCTGTAAAGCCATATAATTGAGTCTGACTCATATGATGTAGTGTGTATTTTATATTGAATGTGAGGCCCAGAATGTAATGTAGTTACCATTGACTACAGTCCCACTGGCGTTTTGAAGGGGATAGGGCGCCGTCAGGGTCACGACCTCAGGGTCATGCCGCGTCACACCACACGGCATCTATTGACATGTTGTTCTGTCTCTCCGCTCTCAATTCAATTCAAAAGCTTTATTGACATGGGAAACACATGTTTACGTTGCCGAAGCAAGCGGAACGGACAATGAACTAAAGTGAAGTAAAGAAACAGTAGTAAACAAGGGTAACAACAAGGGAAACAGTAGTAAACAAGGAAAACAGTAGTAAACATGGGAAACAGTAGTAAACAAGGGAAACAGTAGTAAACAAGGGAACAACAAGGGAAAAAGTAGTAAACAAGGGAAACAACAAGGGAAACAGTAGTAAACATGGGAAACGGTAGTAAACAAGGGAAACAACAAGGGAAACAGTAGTAAACAAGGAAAACAGTAGTAAACATGGGAAACAGTAGTAAACAAGGGAAACAGTAGTAAACAAGGGAAACAGCAGTAAACAAGGGAAACAGCATTAAACAAGGGAAACAGCATTAAACAAGGGAAACAGCATTAAACAAGGGAAACAGTAGTAAACAAGGGAAACAGTAGTAAACAAGGGAAACAGTAGTAAACAAGGGAAACAGCATTAAACAAGGGAAACAGCATTAAACAAGGGAAACAGCATTAAACAAGGGAAACAGTAATAAACAAGGGAAACAGTAGTAAACAAGGGAACAGTAGTAAACAAGGGAAACAACAAGGGAAACAATAGTAAACAAGGGAAACAGCAGTAAACAAGGGAAACAGTAGTAAACAAGGGAAACAGTAGTAAACAAGGGAAACAACAAGGGAAACAGTAGTAAACAAGGGAAACAGTAGTAAACAAGGGAAACAGTAGTAAACAAACAGTAGTAAACAAGGGAAACAGTAGTAAACAAAGGAAACAGTAGTAAACAAGGGAAACATTAGTAAACAAACAGCAGTAAACAAGGGAAACAGTAGTAAACCAGGGAAACAGTAGTAAACAAGGGAAACATTAGTAAACAAACAGCAGTAAACAAGGGAAACAGTAGTAAACAAGGGAAACATCAGTAAACAAACAGTAGTAAACAAGGTAAACATTAGTAAACAAACAGTAGTAAACAAAGGAAACAGTAGTAAACAAGGGAAACAGTAGTAAACAAACAGTAGTAAACAAACAGTAGTAAACAAGGTAACAGTAGTAAACAAACATCAGTAAACAAGGGAAACAGCAGTAAACAAGGGAAACAGTAGTAAACAAGGGAACAGTAGTAAACAAGGGAAACAGTAGTAAACAAGGGAAACAGTAGTAAACAAGGGAAACAGCATTAAACAAGGGAAACAGTAGTAAACAAGGGAAACAGTAGTAAACAAGGGAAACAGTAGTAAACAAGGGAAACAGCATTAAACAAGGGAAACAGCATTAAACAAGGGAAACAGCATTAAACAAGGGAAACAGTAATAAACAAGGGAAACAGTAGTAAACAAGGGAACAGTAGTAAACAAGGGAAACAACAAGTAACAATAGTAAACAAGGGAAACAGCAGTAAACAAGGGAAACAGTAGTAAACAAGGGAAACAGTAGTAAACAAGGGAAACAACAAGGGAAACAGTAGTAAACAAGGGAAACAGTAGTAAACAAGGGAAACAGTAGTAAACAAACAGTAGTAAACAAGGGAAACAGTAGTAAACAAAGGAAACAGTAGTAAACAAGGGAAACATTAGTAAACAAACAGCAGTAAACAAGGGAAACAGTAGTAAACCAGGGAAACAGTAGTAAACAAGGGAAACATTAGTAAACAAACAGCAGTAAACAAGGGAAACAGTAGTAAACAAGGGAAACATCAGTAAACAAACAGTAGTAAACAAGGTAAACATTAGTAAACAAACAGTAGTAAACAAAGGAAACAGTAGTAAACAAGGGAAACAGTAGTAAACAAACAGTAGTAAACAAACAGTAGTAAACAAGGGAAACAGTAGTAAACAAACATCAGTAAACAAGGGAAACAGCAGTAAACAAGGGAAACAGTAGTAAACAAGGGAACAGTAGTAAACAAGGGAAACAGTAGTAAACAAGGGAAACAGTAGTAAACAAGGGAAACAGCATTAAACAAGGGAAACAGCAGTAAACAAGGGAAACAGTAGTAAACAAGGGGAAACAGTAGTAAACAAGGGAAACAGCATTAAACAAGGGAAACAGTAGTAAACAAGGGAAACAACAAGGGAAACAGTAGTAAACAAGGGAAACAGCAGTAAACAAGGGAAACAGTAGTAAACAAGGAAACAAGTAACAACAAGGGAAACAATAGTAAACAAGGTAGCAGTAAACAAGGTAACAGTAGTAAACAAGGGAAACAGTAGTAAACAAGGAAACAACAAGGGAAACAGTAGTAAACAAGGGAAACAGTAGTAAACAAGTAACAGTAGTAAACAAACAGTAGTAAACAAGGAAACAGTAGTAAACAAGGGAAACAGTAGTAAACAAGGGAAACATTAGTAAACAAACAGCAGTAAACAAGGGAAACAGTAGTAAACCAGGGAAACAGTAGTAAACAAGGGAAACATTAGTAAACAAACAGCAGTAAACAAGGGAAACAGTAGTAAACAAGGGAAACATCAGTAAACAAACAGTAGTAAACAAGGTAAACATTAGTAAACAAACAGTAGTAAACAAAGGAAACAGTAGTAAACAAGGGAAACAGTAGTAAACAAACAGTAGTAAACAAACAGTAGTAAACAAGGGAAACAGTAGTAAACAAACATCAGTAAACAAGGGAAACAGCAGTAAACAAGGGAAACAGTAGTAAACAAGGGAACAGTAGTAAACAAGGGAAACAGTAGTAAACAAGGGAAACAGTAGTAAACAAGGGAAACAGTAGTAAACAAGGGAAACATTAGTAAACAAACATCAGTAAACAAGGGAAACAGTAGTAAACAAGGGAAACAGTAGTAAACAAGGGAAACATTAGTAAACAAACAGTAGTAAACAAAGGAAACAGTAGTAAACCAGGGAAACAGTAGTGAACCAGGGAAACAGTAGTAAACAAGGGAAACAGTAGTAAACATTACACTCACAAACATTTTTTAATGAATATAGACATTTTCAAATGTTATATTAGTGTCTATGTACAGTGTTGCAACGATGTGTATCTGTATCTGTATCTCTGTATCTCTGTATCTGTATCTGTATCTCTGTATCTGTATCTCTGTATCTGTATCTGTATCTCTGTATCTGTATCTGTATCTCTGTATCTGTATCTCTGTATCTGTATCTCTGTATCTGTATCTCTGTATCTCTGTATCTGTATCTCTGTATCTCTGTATCTGTATCTGTATCTCTGTATCTGTATCTCTGTATCTGTATCTGTATCTCTGTATCTGTATCTGTATCTCTGTATCTGTATCTCTGTATCTCTGTATCTCTGTATCTCTGTATCTGTATCTGTATCTGTATCTGTATCTGTATCTCTGTATCTGTATATCTGTATCTGTATCTGTATCTCTGTATCTGTATCTCTGTATCTGTATCTCTGTATCTGTATCTCTGTATCTCTGTATCTGTATCTGTATCTCTGTATCTGTATCTCTGTATCTGTATCTCTGTATCTCTGTATCTGTATCTGTATCTCTGTATCTGTATCTCTGTATCTGTATCTCTGTATCTGTATCTGTATCTGTATCTGTATCTGTATCTCTGTATCTGTATCTCTGTATCTGTATCTGTATCTGTATCTCTGTATCTGTATCTGTATCTCTGTATCTGTATCTGTATCTCTGTATCTGTATCTGTATCTGTATCTCTGTATCTGTATCTGTATCTCTGTATCTGTATCTCTGTATCTGTATCTGTATCTCTGTATCTGTATCTCTGTATCTCTGTATCTGTATCTCTGTATCTGTATCTGTATCTGTATCTCTGTATCTCTGTATCTCTGTATCTCTGTATCTATGTATCTGTATCTGTATCTGTATCTCTGTATCTCTGTATCTCTGTATCTGTATCTGTATCTCTGTATCTGTATCTGTATCTGTATCTCTGTATCTGTATCTGTATCTCTGTATCTCTGTATCTCTGTATCTCTGTATCTGTATCTGTATCTCTGTATCTGTATATGTATCTCTGTATCTCTGTATCTCTGTATCTGTATCTGTATCTGTATCTCTGTATCTGTATCTCTGTATCTCTGTATCTGTATCTGTATCTCTGTATCTGTATCTCTGTATCTGTATCTCTGTATCTCTGTATCTGTATCTCTGTACCTCTGTATCTGTATCTGTATCTGTATCTCTGTATCTGTATCTGTATCTGTATCTCTGTATCTGTATCTCTGTATCTCTGTATCTGTATCTGTATCTCTGTATCTGTATCTCTGTATCTGTATCTCTGTATCTGTATCTCTGTATCTGTATCTCTGTATCTCTGTATCTGTATCTGTATCTCTGTATCTCTGTATCTGTATCTCTGTATCTGTATCTCTGTCTCTGTATCTCTGTCTCTGTATCTCTGTATCTGTATCTCTGTATCTGTATCTCTGTATCTCTGTATCTGTATCTCTGTATCTGCATCTGTATCTCTGTATCTGTATCTCTGTCTCTGTATCTCTGTATCTCTGTATCTCTGTATCTGTATCTGTATCTCTGTATCTCTGTATCTGTATCTGTATCTGTATCTCTGTATCTGTATCTCTGTATCTGTATCTCTGTATCTGTATCTGTATCTCTGTATCTGTATCTCTGTATCTGTATCTCTGTATCTGTATCTGTATCTCTCTCTGTATCTCTGTATCTGTATCTGTATCTCTGTATCTGTATCTGTATCTGTATCTCTGTATCTGTATCTCTGTATCTGTATCTGTATCTGTATCTCTGTATGTGTATCTCTGTATCTCTGTATCTGTATCTGTATCTGTATCTCTGTATCTGTATCTCTGTATCTGTATCTGTATCTCTGTATCTGCATCTGTATCTGTATCTCTGTATCTGTATCTCTATCTGTATCTCTGTATCTCTGTATCTCTGTATCTCTGTATCTGTATCTCTGTATCTCTGTATCTGTATCTCTGTATGTGTATCTCTGTATCTGTATCTGTATCTGTATCTCTGTATCTGTATCTCTGTATCTGTATATCTGTATCTGTATCTCTGTATCTGTATCTCTGTATCTGTATCTCTGTCTCTGTATCTCTGTATCTGTATCTGTATCTGTATCTGTATCTGTATCTGTATCTCTGTATCTGTATCTCTGTATCTGTATCTGTATCTGTATCTCTGTATCTGTATCTCTGTATCTCTGTATCTGTATCTCTGTATCTGTATCTGTATCTCTGTATCTGTATCTCTGTATCTCTGTATCTGTATCTGTATCTCTGCATCTGTATCTGTATCTGTATCTCTGTATCTGTATCTCTGTATTTGTATCTGTATCTCTGTATCTGTATCTCTGTATCTCTGTATCTCTGTATCTGTATCTCTGTATCTCTGTATCTGTATCTCTGTATCTGTATCTGTATCTGTATCTGTATCTCTGTATCTCTGTATCTCTGTATCTCTGTATCTCTGTATCTCTGTATCTGTATCTCTGTATCTCTGTATCTGTATCTCTGTATCTGTATCTGTATCTCTGTATCTGTATCTCTGTATCTGTATCTCTGTATCTGTATCTGTATCTGTATCTCTCTCTGTATCTCTGTATCTGTATCTGTATCTCTGTATCTGTATCTCTGTATCTGTATCTGTATCTGTATCTCTGTATCTGTATCTGTATCTCTGTATCTGTATCTGTATCTGTATCTCTGTATCTGTATCTCTGTATCTCTGTATCTGTATCTCTGTATCTGTATCTGTATCTGTATCTCTGTATCTGTATCTGTATCTGTATCTCTGTATCTGTATCTGTATCTGTATCTGTATCTGTATCTGTATCTCTGTATCTGTATCTGTATCTGTATCTCTGTATCTGCATCTGTATCTGCATCTGTATCTCTCTATGTACATTGTTGTAACGATGTGTATCTGTATCTGTATCTCTGTATCTGTATCTGTATCTCTCTATCTACAGTGTTGTAACGATGTGTACGTAGTTGAAGTATAAAAGACTAAATAAATAAACAGATAAATATAGGTTGTATTTACAATGTTGTTTGTTCTTCACTGGTTGTCCTTTTCTCATAACAACGGACTATAAATGGTGATGCTCCTGTGCCTCCACACTGCGGTATTTCACTTAACAGATATGAGAGTTTATCCAAGTTTGATTTGATTTCAAATTCTTTGTGGGTCTGTGTGTTCTGTGAGAAATATGTCTCTCTACTATATGGTCATATATTTGGCACGAGGTTAGGAGGTGTATCTCAGTTTCCACCTCCATTTTGTGGGCAGTGGAGCCCACAAGGCAGACCTGGATCTCGAGAGATGACAGGCTATGGCGGCTTCTCTCAATAGCAAGGCTATGCTCACTGTACCGAGTCTGTACAGTACATAGTCAAGGCTAGTCTTAATTTAAGGTTGTTCTTAGTGGTCAGGTATTCTGCCACTGTGTACTCTCTGTTTAGGGCCAAATAGCATTCTAGTTTGCTCTGTTTTTTTTGGTTGATTCTTTCCAGTGTGTCAAGTATTTATCTTTTTGTTTTCTCATGATTTGGTTGGGTCTACATGTGTTTCTGTGCTGGGGCTCTGTGGGGTCTCTTTGTGTTTGTGAACAGAGCCCCAGGACCAGCTGGCTGGGAAGACTCTTCTCTAGGTTCATCTCTCTGTAGGTGAGGACTCTGACTCTTCTCCAGGTTCATCTCTCTGTAGGTGAGGACTCTGACTCTTCTCTAGGTTCATCTCTGTAGGTGGTGACTCTTCTCTAGGTTCATCTCTGTAGGTGGTGACTCTTCTCCAGGTTCATCTCTCTGTAGGTGAGGTCCCTGACTCTTCTCCAGGTTCATCTCTCTGTAGGTGAGGGCTCTGACTCTTCTCTAGGTTCATCTCTCTGTAGGTGAGGGCTCTGACTCTTCTCCAGGTTCATCTCTCTGTAGGTGGGGTCAAATTTGTCAAATTTGTCTCCACTTTTGTAGATTGGGGTGATCATGCCTTGGTACCAAATATTGGGGAAGATGCCAAAGCTGAGGATGATGTTAAAGAGTTTAAGAATAGCCCATTTGAATTTGTTGTCTGTGTATTTGACCATTTCATTAAGGATACCATCAACACCACAGTCCTTTCTTGGGTTGGAGGGTTTGTATTTTGTCCTGTAGTTCATCCAATGTAATTGGAGAATCAAGTAGTTCCTGGTCATCTCGTTCTCGCTCTGATTAAAATAAAATGTTTTAATGTGTCATCGACTGGGATAAACTTCAAATATAGCAGTTTGTTTGAGAGCAGCCTGTATGCGGAGAGAGATGACAGAGAGAGATGACACAGAGAGATGACAGAGAGAGATGACAGAGAGAGATGACAGAGAGAGATGACAGCGAGAGATGACAGAGAGAGATGACAGAGATCTGTCTGTTCACCCACGACTGCGTGGCCACGCACGCCTCCAACTCAATCATCAAGTTTGCGGACGACACAACAGTGGTAGGCTTGATTACCAACAACGACGAGACGGCCTACAGGGAGGAGGTGAGGGCCCTCGGAGTGTGGTGTCAGGAAAATAACCTCACACTCAACGTCAACAAAACTAAGGAGATGATTGTGGACTTCAGGAAACAGCAGAGGGAACACCCCCCTATCCACATCGATGGAACAATAGTGGAGAGGGTAGCTAGTTTTAAGTTCCTCGGCATACACATCACAGACAAACTGAATTGGTCCACTCACACTGACAGCGTCGTGAAGAAGGCGCAGCAGCGCCTCTTCAACCTCAGGAGGCTGAAGAAATTCGGCTTGTCACCAAAAGCACTCACAAACTTCTACAGATGCACAATCGAGAGCATCCTGGCGGGCTGTATCACAGCCTGGTACGGCAACTGCTCTGCCCTCAACCGTAAGGCTCTCCAGAGGGTAGGCTCTCCAGAGGGTAGTGAGGTCTGCACAACGCATTCGCTCTGGATAAGAGCGTCTGCTAAATGACTTAAATGTAAATGTAATGCATCACCGGGGGCAAACTACCTGCCCTCCAGGACACCTACACCACCCGATGTTACAGGAAGGCCATAAAGATCATCAAGGACATCAACCACCCGAACCACTGCCTGTTCACCCCGCTATCATCCAGAAGGCGAGGTCAGTACAGGTGCATCAAAGCTGGGACCGAGAGACTGAAAAACAGCATCTATCTCAAGGCCATCAGACTGTTAAACAGCCACCACTAACATTGAGTGGCTGCTGCCAACACACTGTCATTGACACTGACCCAACTCCAGCCACTTTAATAATGGGATTTGATGGGAAATGATGTAAATATATCACTAGCCACTTTAAACAATGCTACCTTATATAATGTTACTTACCCTACATTATTCATCTCATATGCATATGTATATACTGTACTCTACATCATCGACTGCATCCTTATGTAATACATGTATCACTAGCCACTTTAACTATGCCACTTTGTTTACTTTGTCTACATACTCATCTCATATGTATATACTGTACTCAATACCACCAATGTATGCTGCTCTGTACCATCACTCATTCATATATCCTTATGTACATATTCCTTATCCCCTTACACTGTGTATAAGACAGTAGTTTTGGAATTGTTAGTTAGATTACTTGTTGGTTATCACTGCATTGTTGGAACTAGAAGCACAAGCATTTCGCTACACTCGCATTAACATCTGCTAACCATGTGTATGTGACAAATAACATTTGATTTGATTTGATTTTGAGATGACAGAGAGAGATGACAGAGAGAAATGACAGAGAGAGATGACAGCAAGGGATGACAGAGAGAGATGACAGAGAGAGATGACGGAGAGATGACAGAGAGAGATGACAGAGAGAGATGACAGCGAGGGATGACAGAGAGAGATGACAGAGAGATGACAGAGAGGGATGACAGTGAGAGATGACAGAGAGAGATGACAGAGAGATATGACAGAGAGAGATGACAGAGAGAAATGACAGCGAGGGATGACAGCGAGAGATGACAGTGAGAGATGATGACAGAGAGAAATGACAGCGAGGGATGACAGCGAGAGATGACAGCGAGAGATGACAGAGAGAGATGACAGAGAGGGATGACAGTGAGAGATGACAGCGAGGGATGACAGAGAGAGATGACAGAGAGAGATGACAGAGAGAAATGACAGCGAGGGATGACAGCGAGAGATGACAGTGAGAGATGACAGAGAGATGACAGAGCGAGAGAGGTGTCTGTAGCAGGTGCAAATTATAATCACCAACACAAGCAGTACAGAGTCCCTTTTGTAACTTCCTGCCTGCCCTACAGTTTTGACTCCATAGTGAACATAGCAATGTCTCAAAATGACAAATAGCAAACACCTATGAACGTGTAGAATGAGAAGCTCATTGGCAAGTTCATTAAGAATATTTGCAGGGAATTAAAAAGTTATTTTAAGTATTTATTGTCCGTAAGCATATTACTATTACTGTGGAAAGTCTAATGAATAAATTCCATATGAATCCAATAACGCCTTCAACCCTCATAACAGTGAGGATTATTGCATTAAAGTTACTATATCAAACTGCTAAAGGTCATATCTGTCAGCTTCATCAACCTTCTAAAGGTCATATCTGTTAGCTTCATCAACCTGCTAAAGGTCATATCTGTTAGCTTCATCAACCTGCTAAAGGTCATATCTGTTAGCTTCATCAACCTGCTAAAGGTCATATCTGTCAGCTTCATCAACCTTCTAAAGGTCATATCTGTTAGCTTCATCAACCTGCTAAAGGTCATATCTGTTAGCTTCATCAACCTGCTAAAGGTCATATCTGTTAGCTTCATCAACCTGCTAAAGGTCATATCTGTTAGCTTCATCAACCTTCTAAAGGTCATATCTGTTAGCTTCATCAACCTTCTAAAGGTCATATCTGTTAGCTTCATCAACCTTCTAAAGGTCACATCTGTTAGCATCACCATCATTATCAAACCTATTGAATCATAAGAGTATGGGTGTTAACACCCTCACCCCTGACCCCTGTGATGTCATGTTATCCACTAAGGATCAGGGTAATGATTCATAATTAACAACATGGAGATGCCTACCGCTCCCCAGGCTTCTGAAGGTCATCTAGTGGCTCCTGGGTGGAGCAGCGGTCTAAGGCACTGCATCGACAGTGCTAGAGGCATCACTACAGACACCCTGGATCGATTCCAGGCTGTGTTCAGGCTGTTCCAGGCCGTGATTGGCCCAGTGTCATTCAGGGTTAGTGTTTGCAGTCATTGTAAATGAGAATTTGTTCTTAACTGACTTGCCTAGTTAAATAAACTAAATATACAGTATATAATTATTTGTATTTTTTTAATGTGAGGGGTTAGACACCGATGGGGAATCAAGGATGTTTCAGACATTGCTGTGCTTAGCAAACGTGTTCACTGTAACGGGGTTCTTCTATCTCCTCCTCTGATGAAGAGGTAGAATAAGGATCGGACCAAAATGCAGAGTGGTGGTTACTCATGTTCTTTAATGAAGAATCGACGATACATGAAATAACTATATAAATACAAAACAACAAACGGAACGTGAAAACCTATACAGCCTGTCTGGTGAACAACTACACAGAGACAGGAACAATCACCCACAAAATACACAGTGAAACCCAGGCTACCTAAATATGGTTCCCAATCAGAGACAACGAGAATCACCTGACTCTGATTGAGAACCGCCTCAGGCAGCCAAGCCTATGCTAGACACACCCCTAATCAGCCACAATCCAAATGCCTACAAAAAAAACAATACGACAACTCAATAAACCCATGTCACACCCTGGCCTGAACAAATAATTAAAGAAAACACAAAATACTAAGACCAAGGCGTGACAGAACCCCCCCCCCCCTAAGGTGCGGACTCCCGGACGCACCTCAAAACCATAGGGAGGATCCGGGTGGGCGTCTGTCCATGGTGGCGGCTCCGGCTCGGGACGTGGACCCCACTCCATTAATGTCATAGTTCCTCCCCCTCGCGTCCTGGGATAATCCACCCTCGCCGCCGACCATGGCCTAATAGTCCTCACCCAGAACCCCACCAGACTGAGGGGCAGCTCGTGACTGAGGGGCAGCTCGGGACAGAGGGGCAGCTTGGGACAGAGGTGCAGCTCGGGACTGAGGCAGTTCGGGACTGAGGGGAAGCTCAGGACTGAGGGGAAGCTCGGGACTGAGGGGAAGCTCGGGACTGAGGGGCAGTTCAGCACTGAGGGGAAGCCCAGCACTGAGAGGAAGCCCAGCACTGAGGGAAAGCCCAGCACTGAGGGGAAGCCCAGCACTGAGAGGAAGCCCAGCACTGAGAGGAAGCTCAGGCAGGTAGTTGGCCCCGGCAGATCCTGGCTGGCTGGCGGATCTGGAAGAGTCTGGTTGACTGGCAGATCTGGAAGAGACTGGTTGACTGGCAGATCTGGAAGAGTCTGGTTGACTGGCAGATCTGGAAGAGTCTGGTTGACTGGCAGATCTGGAAGAGACTGGTTGTCTGGCAGATCTGGAAGAGACTGGTTGTCTGGCAGATCTGGAAGAGTCTGGTTGACTGGCAGATCTGGAAGAGTCTGGCTGACTGGCAGATCTAATATAATATAATAATATATGCCATTTAGCAGACGCTTTTATCCAAAGCGACTTACAGTCATGTGTGCATACATTCTACGTATGGGTGGTCCCGGGGATCGGTTCCCTTGATTCGGTTTGACCAAGAATCAAAGCCGAATCAAATGACAAGACTCTAGACATCGTGTGGAAGCTGTAGGCACTGCAACCTCGGCCTCATGTAATTCGGTTCACTTTGAACAATTCCTGGAAGTAGCGCAAGGATATTTATTTCCATTTTCAGTGATCAGATTTTCCTGCACTTTTTGATGAAACGCACGTTCTGTTACAGTCACAGCCGTGATTTAACCAGTTTTATAAACGTCTGAGTGTTTTCTATCCACACATACTAATCATATGCATATACTGTATTCCTGGCCTGAGTAGCAGGGCGCTGAAATGTTGCGCGATTTTTAACAGAATGTTCGAAAAAGTAGAGGGTCGACTTAACAGGTTAATGAAGAATCGACGATACATGAAATAACTATATAAATACAAAACAACAAATGGAACGTGAAAACCTATACAGCCTGTCTGGTGAACAACTACACAGAGACAGGAACAATCACCCACACAGTGAAACCCAGGCTACCTAAATATGGTTCCCAATCAGAGACAACGAGAATCACCTGACTCTGATTGAGAACCGCCTCAGGCAGCCAAGCCTATTTTAGACACACCCCTAATCAGCCACAATCCAAATGCCTACAAAAAAAACAATACTTCAACTCAATAAACCCATTTCACACCCTGGCCTGAACAAATAATTTAAGAAAACACAAAATACTAAGACCAAGGCGTGACATTCACGTAGTATATGAAATCTTCCAATTCAATTGGATATGTGTCACAGTAACGAGGTTAACCACACAGTGATGTTCAACATCTAGTGTTGTAATAACGACTGCCTGCCCACAAAGATGAGCTAGCTAGAGACCTGGATACAGTAAACAGTACAGCGCAGGTAGCTAGCTAGAGACCTGGATACAGTAAACAGTACAGCGCAGGTAGCTAGCTAGAGACCTGGATACAGTAAACAGTACAGTGCAGGTAGCTAGCTAGAGACCTGAATACAGTAAACAGTACAGCGCAGGTAGCTAGCTAGAGACCTGGATACAGTAAACAGTACAGCGCAGGTAGCTAGCTAGAGACCTGGATACAGTAAACAGTAAAACGCAGGTAGCTAGCTAGAGACCTGGATACAGTAAACAGTACAGCGCAGGTAGCTAGCTAGAGACCTGGATACAATAAACAGTACAGCGCAGGTAGCTAGCTAGAGACCTGGATACAGTAAACAGTACAGCGCAGGTAGCTAGCTAGAGACCTGGATACAGTAAACAGTACAGCGCAGGTAGCTAGCTAGAGACCTGGATACAGTAAACAGTACAGCGCAGGTAGCTAGCTAGAGACCTGGATACAGTAAACAGTACAGCGCAGGTAGCTAGCTAGAGACCTGGATACAGTAAACAGTACAGCGCAGATAGCTAGCTAGAGACCTGGATACAGTAAACAGTACAGCGCAGGTAGCTAGCTAGAGACCTGGATACAGTAAACAGTACAGCGCAGGTAGCTAGCTAGAGACCTGGATACAGTAAACAGTACAGCGCAGATAGCTAGCTAGAGACCTGGATACAGTAAACAGTACAGCGCAGGTAGCTAGCTAGAGACCTGGATACAGTAAACAGTACAGCGCAGGTAGCTAGCTAGAGACCTGGATACAGTAAACAGTACAGCGCAGGTAGCTAGCTAGAGACCTGGATACAGTAAACAGTACAGCGCAGATAGCTAGCTAGAGACCTGGATACAGTAAACAGTACAGCGCAGGTAGCTAGCTAGAGACCTGGATATAGCAAACAGTACAGCGCAGGACAGTTACTTTCTCCTAGGACCAGTGAGACTATGAGAATATGTTTAGATTATTTAGATTTAGCACATTTCAGACACGAACGCAACGTAATGCATCACAAAAAAATAAACAAATAAAAACAGATTTACTACACAACAAACATAAGAGGATAAAACTAAAGAATAACAAACAAAGACTAAAAAAATAACCCTTTGGAAAAGTAATGCTAAAAAGTTGTTTTAAGATCTGTTTGATATGTCCACAATTTTTTGCTTCCCTCTGGTTCTCTGGCAGGCTATTCCAGAGGCTGGGGGCATAGTAACTAAAGACTGGGGTCATAGTAACTAAAGGCTGGGGTCATAGTAACTAAAGGCTGGGGGCATAGTAACTAAAGGCTGGGGGCATAGTAACTAAAGGCTGGGGACATAGTAACTAAAGGCTGGGGACATAGTAACTAAAGGCTGGGGGCATAGTAACTAAAGGCTGGGGGCATAGTAACTAAAGGCTGGGGGCATAGTAACTAAAGGCTGGGGGCATAGTAACTAAAGGCCGGGGGCATAGTTTTTTTAATTTTATTTTTTATTTCACCTTTATTTAACCAGGTAGGCAAGTTGAGAACAAGTTCTCATTTACAATTGCGACCTGGCCAAGATAAAGCAAAGCAGTTCGACAGATACAACGACACAGAGTTACACATGGAGTAAAACAAACATACAGTCAATAATACAGTATAAACAAGTCTATATACAATGTGAGCAAATGAGGTGAGAAGGGAGGTAAAGGCAAAAAAGGCCATGGTGGCAAAGTAAATACAATATAGCAAGTAAAACACTGGAATGGTAGTTTTGCAATGGAAGAATGTGCAAAGTAGAAATAAAAATAATGGGGTGCAAAGGAGCAAAATAAATAAATAAATTAAATACAGTTGGGAAAGAGGTAGTTGTTTGGGCTAAGTTATAGGTGGGCTATGTACAGGTGCAGTAATCTGTAAGATGCTCTGACAGTTGGTGCTTAAAGCTAGTGAGGGAGATAAGTGTTTCCAGTTTCAGAGATTTTTGCAGTTCGTTCCAGTCACTGGCAGCAGAGAACTGGAAGGAGAGGCGGCCAAAGAAATAATTGGTTTTGGGGGTGACCAGAGAGATATACCTACTGGAGCGTGTGCTACAGGTGGGAGATGCTATGGTGACCAGCGAGCTGAGATAAGGGGGGACTTTACCTAGCAGGGTCTTGTAGATGACATGGAGCCAGTGGGTTTGGCGACGAGTATGAAGCGAGGGCCAGCCAACGAGAGCGTACAGGTCGCAATGGTGGGTAGTATATGGGGCTTTGGTGACAAAACGGATTGCACTGTGATAGACTGCATCCAATTTGTTGAGTAGGGTATTGGAGGCTATTTTGTAAATGACATCGCCAAAGTCAAGGATTGGTAGGATGGTCAGTTTTACAAGGGTATGTTTGGCAGCATGAGTGAAGGATGCTTTGTTGCGAAATAGGAAGCCAATTCTAGATTTAACTTTGGATTGGAGATGTTTGATATGGGTCTGGAAGGAGAGTTTACCGTCTAACCAGACACCTAAGTATTTGTAGTTGTCCACGTATTCTAAGTCAGAGCCGTCCAGAGTAGTGATGTTGGACAGGCGGGTAGGTGCAGGTAGCGATCGGTTGAAGAGCATGGATTTAGTTTTACTTGTATTTAAGAGCAATTGGGGGCCACGGAAGGAGAGTTGTATGGCATTGAAGCTTGCCTGGAGGGTTGTTAACACAGTGTCCAAAGAAGGGCCGGAAGTATACAGAATGGTGTCGTCTGCGTAGAGGTGGATCAGGGACTCACCAGCAGCAAGAGCGACCTCATTGATGTATACAGAGAAGAGAGTCGGTCCAAGAATTGAACCCTGTGGCACCCCCATAGAGACTGCCAGAGGTCCGGACAGCAGACCCTCCGATTTGACACACTGAACTCTTATCAGAGAAGTAGTTGGTGAACCAGGCGAGGCAATCATTTGAGAAACCAAGGCTGTCGAGTCTGCCGATGAGGATGTGGTGGTTGACAGAATCGAAAGCCTTGGCCAGATCAATGAATACGGCTGCACAGTAATGTTTCTTATCGATGGCGGTTAAGATATCGTTTAGGACCTTGAGCGTGGCTGAGGTGCACCCATGACCAGCTCTGAAACCAGATTGCATAGCAGAGAAGGTATGGTGAGATTCGAAATGGTCGGTAATCTGTTTGTTGACTTGGCTTTCGAAGACCTTAGAAAGGCATGGTAGGATAGATATAGGTCTGTAGCAGTTTGGGTCAAGAGTGTCCCCCCCTTTGAAGAGGGGGATGACCGCAGCTGCTTTCCAATCTTTGGGAATCTCAGACGACACGAAAGAGAGGTTGAACAGGCTAGTAATAGGGGTGGCAACAATTTCGGCAGATAATTTTAGAAAGAAAGGGTCCAGATTGTCTAGCCCGGCTGATTTGTAGGGGTCCAGATTTTTCAGCTCTTTCAGAACATCAGCTGAATGGATTTGGGAGAAGGAGAAATGGGGAAGGCTTGGGCGAGTTGCTGTTGGGGGTGCAGTGCTGTTGATCGGGGTAGGAGTAGCCAGGTGGAAAGCATGGTCAGCCGTAGAAAAATGCTTATTGAAATTCTCAATTATGGTGGATTTATCAGTGGTGACAGTGTTTCCTATCTTCAGTGCAGTGGGCAGCTGGGAGGAGGTGTTCTTATTCTCCATAGTAACTAAAGGCTGGGGGCATTGTAACTAAAGGCTGGGGGAATAGTATCTAAAGGCTGGGGGCTGGGTGGTAAAAAGCTATTTTGGTCACATTCCTAATGTGTTATTCAAAACTGAGTTCAGAATGTAAAATGACACCTAGGTGTTTTATCTTTATTGCCTCTTGTCTTGATTTAGTTGGAGGAAATCGTGAGCCATCCAACTATTTAAATCCCTAATACGGTCTAATAATTTATCTGTGGAGCTAAAAAAATCCTCTGATGACACAGAAATGTAAAGTTGTGTATCGTCTGCGTAACAGTAAACATCAAATTCTTGCTTTCTGATAACGCTGCCAAGGGGTAACATATATACACTTAACAATACCGGACCCAAAATTAAAACCATGTGGAACGCCACACGTGATATCTATTTTCTCTGAGTCATGTTCAACCAAAGGTGACAAAGTCTCGACTGGTTAAATAGGTTCTAAACCAATTTAGAACTGGACCGGAGAGGCCAACACACCTGTCCAGAAGGACATCATGGTCAACATTGTCAAACACAACACTTCATTTCAAGAGTACAAGGACAGAGAGTTGTTTGGCATTTACCACTTTAAATCAAATCAAATCAAATGTTATTTGTCACATACAGGTGATTAGCAGATGTTCATGCGAGTGTAGTGAAATGCTTGGGATGTCTCTGTGCTGGCCACGAAAACCAGATGGCACGAAAACCAGATGGCACGAAAACCAGATGGCACTTAAAAAATGATTTAGCTGTTTGAATGTTGCTTAAGAATTGAAGGTTGTAGATTGGCTGAATAATCTAGAGGACTTTTCTTCACAAGGGGTTTCACTAAAGCAGATGTTAATGTAGTCAGGAATGTGCCTGTGAACAGGGAATGATTAACAATAGATTAACAATAGATTGCACTTCTTCAGATATGCAATTAAAAACTGTTTTTGAAGAAGGTGATGGGGATAGGATCCAGAAATCTGGTAGAAGGTTTAAATTGTAATATCACTTTCCTGAGTATGTCTGTGTCAACCAGGGGAACATAAATCCATAGTGCCCCCTGCGTGGTAATATATAATAATAATAATATATGCAATTTAGCAGACGCTTTTATCCAAAGCGACTTACAGTCATGTGTGCATACATTCTACGTATGGGTGGTCCCGGGGATCGAACCCACTACCCTGGCGTTACAAGCGCCATGCTCTACCAACTGAGCTACAGAAGGACCACAGGTAGGCTAGGGCACATATTCAACTTCTCATCAGGTCTTGACTGATACACAGCCTAATGTTTACTGTTTTATCTCTGAAATATGCTGCAAAGTCATCACATTTAGATGTGGACGAAAGTTCACATATCTTTGCGTGAGGGTAGGATTTATCAGACAATCAATGGCCGAGAAGAGCACTCTCGTATTATTAGTGATCAAGATAGAAAAACAAGCCCGTGTGGCAGCTCTAAATGCCTTGTTTTATATATATATGCCAAGTTGCTCTCTCAGAATATCATAATAGACCTCTGACTTTGACTTTCTCCACTTCCGCTCTGCCTTTCTGCAATGTCTCTTTAATTGATTTGTTTCTTCACCAACCCAAAGGCCTCTCCATTTGTAATGTGTCCTATTTTCAACCCTACTGGAGCTGTGGCATCAATGGTTGCCCTTAGTTGGCTTTTAACGTGATCAAGAAAATCATCACAAGAGGAAGGCAGAATAGGTGATGGTGTATTGTTCATACACCCAATAAAATCTGTAGCAACTTCAGAGGTCGGAGAGTGTTTCTTAATAATGTGTTCAGTATTACCCTGAACTTTGGGCAACAAGGAAGTAAAACGTCCACAGTGATGATCAGATAAAGCAACATCAACAATAGAGGATATGTCAATTGAAAGCCTCTTGGTAATAACCAGGACCAGAGTATGGCCGCGGCGATGGATGGGCCCAGTAGTATGTTGGATAAAGTCCATAGAGCTCAAAAGAGTCATAAATTCAATGGCCGTGGAGTCAGTCACCTTGCCTACATGACTACTAAAATCGCCCAACACAATGAGTTTATCATAGTTCTCAAGGACAATAGAAAATAGTTCAGAGATATCAGTAAAGATAGTGTGGCGTTGCTTTCGTGGCCTATACAGGGTCATGGCCAGCACTGGTGGCTGACATTTAAACAGTATAGCATGATGCTCAGAAGACCCAACGTAGCCAAGTGAAATGTCCTTACCTCTGAGAGCATTATTAAAAATAGAGGCTGTCCCCCCCAACCCTTTTCCCCTTTCTGATAGGGTATGAAAAGCTGTAATCCAGGGAAGCTTCAATAAGATCGGCACTACAGTCTGATGACAGCCATGATTCAGTGAGAAACATCCAATGCACTTTGCCCCTCAGTAATGAGGTCATTCACAAGAAACGTTTTTAACAGTGATTGCTTTAACATTTTAAAAGGGCCATATTCATTGAGTGTGGGCCACTCTGCCCCTGGGGCATCTGCTTCGAGGTTAACCAATGAAATAACAACCACAATTCTGAATAGTACAACCACATTTTTTGCCATTCTCCAATCGATCAGAATGTTACGATATGAACGTTTGCATGATCTCAATAGTAGACAAAGTTAAAGTACCAATAGTGCCATTTTTTTTAAATACGGGAGTTGATACAGTTTTCCCTTGTTGTGCTTCACCCCAGAGACACCATTTCCCTCGCTAAACAATTTTACTTCCCTGTTATCTCTGTGTTCTTTAATGACACGGCCATGTGGAGCTCAACAGGCGAGCAGCTGCACACCACCACACACAGATCCCCTCGGCACTGACACTACAACGCAAGCACCGCCGCTCACACAACACCACGACGTTGACAGCACAGCGGCAAACCCCATGTAAATGTGCGTACCAAATGGCACCCTAGTATCCCTTATTTAGTGCACTACCTTTGACCAGAGCCCTATGTATAGGGAATATGATGCCAGGGAAGGAGGCAAAGCCAATACTACAACACAGGGAGTCTAGCCAAGGATACCCCTCTGTAACATCACTCCTTTAGACAGAGGCAGACAGAGCCAGCTAGAGGAAGACAGAGCTAGCTAGAGGAAAACAGAGCCAGATAGAGGCAGATAGAGGCAGACAGAGCCAGCTAGAGGAAGAGAGAGCCAGCTAGAGGAAGACAGAGAAAGACAGGGCCAGCTAGAGGAAGACATAGCCAGCTAGAAGAAGACAGAGAAAGACAGAGCCAGCTAGAGGAAGACAGAGCCAGCTAGAGGAAGACAGAGGAAGACATAGCCAGCTAGAGGACGACAGAGCCAACTAGAGGAAGACAGAGCCAGCTAGAGGAAGACAGAGCCAGCTAGAGGAAGACAGAGGAAGACAGAGCCAGCTAGAGGAAGACAGAGCCAGCTAGAGGCAGACAGAGGAAGACGGGGCCAGCTAGAGGAAGACAGAGCCAGCTAGAGGAAGACAGAGGAAGACCAGCTAGAGGCAGACAGAGCCAGCTAGAGGAAGACAGAGCCAGCTAGAGGAAGACATAGGCAGACAGAGCCAGCTAGAGGAAGACAGAGCCAGCTAGAAGACAGAGCCAGCTAGAGGAAGACAGAGCAAGACAGAGCCAGCTAGAGGAAGACAGAGCCAGCTAGAGGAAGACAGAGGAAGACGGGGCCAGCTAGAGGCAGACAGAGCCAGCTAGAGGAAGACAACGTCAGCTAGAGGAAGACAGAGGAAGACGGGGCCAGCTAGAGGAAGACAGAGCCAGCTAGAGGAAGACAGAGGAAGACAGGGCCAGCTAGAGGCAGATAGAGGAAGACAGAGCCAGCTTGAAGAAGACCGAGGAAGACTAAGGAATCTAAATGAAGATAGCGCAGGGTGAATACAGGACCAATGGCGCCCTGGGTAATAATCAATCCAGAAAATCTTTATTGCCCCCATCAGAGAGACAAACAAACAGAGCTGACCTGTGATACATGCCAAATGGCACCCTAGTCCCTAGGCCCTGGCCAAATGGCACCCTATTCCCTAGGCCTTGGCCAAATGGTACCCTATTCCCTAGACCCTGGCCAAATGGCACCCTATTCCCTAGGCCCTGGCCAAATGGCTCCCTATTCCCTAGGCCCTGGCCAAATGGCACCCTATTCCCTAGGCCCTGGCCAAATGGCACCCTATTCCCTATAGGCCCTATTCAAATGGCACCCTATTCCCTATAGGCCCTAGTCAAATGGCACCCTATTCCCTATAGGCCCTAGTCAAATGGCACCCTATTCCCTAGGCCCTGGCCAAATGGCACCCTATTCCCTAGGCCCTGGCCAAATGGCACCCTATTCCCTAGGCCCTGGCCAAATGGCACCCTATTCCCTAGGCCCTGGCCAAATGGCACCCTATTCCCTAGGCCCTGGCCAAATGGCACCCTATTCCCTATAGGCCCTAGTCAAATGGCACCCTATTCCCTATAGGCCCTGGTCAAATGGCACCCTAATCACTATGGGCCCTGGTCAAAAGCAGTGCACTATAAAGGGAATAGGGTGCCATTTGAACACATCCTAGCCTGCAATCTCATGAACAACAGTCGCTGACAGACAAGGTCACTGCATGGTGATGGCCAGAGAGAATGGGACCAACCATTCTGCCTACGTTACGGGGAGAGTCACCCAGCACCAGGTCAGTTTCATGGCCTGTCATGATATTTATTATTTATCTTCCCCCTTTCGTCCTTGGCCAGTGGTGTGGTCTGGACACCATCTCATTATCTCATTATATCCCAATTAAAGCCATGCCAGAAGGGTATGGAGAAGGGAATTAGATTAGGTCTGGATGAGTGCAGATACGGGTTGTGTCCCAATACCAAATGAAACCCTATTCCCCATATTGTACACTACTTTTAACCAGGGCCCACAGGGAGACCACAAGGCTCTGGTCAAAAGTAGTGCACTTTATAGGGTGCCATTTGGAAAACAAACATTTTCTGTTACAATAAGGGATGGACTGCTAATGGAACGTAGACTGTAGTTGGTCAGACATTACAAAGTCACAATTCCTCTCAATATACATTATGAGACAGGGTTGTTTTGGTGTACAGGCATGTGGCATCATTACGTTCACAATTCATCTCAATGTACATTATGAGACAGGGTTGTTTTGGTGTACAGGCATGTGGCATCATTACGTTCACAATTCATCTCAATATACATTATGAGACAGGGTTGTTTTGGTGTACAGGCATGTGGCATCATTACGTTCACAATTCATCTCAATATACATTATGAGACAGGGTTGTTTTGGTGTACAGGCATGTGGCATCATTACGTTCACAATTCATCTCAATATACATTATGAGACAGGGTTGTTTTGGTGTACAGGCATGTTTTGGCATCATTACGTTCACAATTCATCTCAATGTACATTATGAGACAGGGTTGTTTTGGTGTACAGGCATGTGCATCATTATGTTCACAATTCATCTCAATGCATCATTACGTTCACAATTCATCTCAATGTACATTATGAGACAGGGTTGTTTTGGTGTACAGGCATATGGCATCATTACGTTCACAATTCATCTCAGTCCAAGTCACATCTTGCACATACAAATGTTTGTTTCCTACCGTTTGCCTGGGGAATCAGAGATAGGATAGACAACACAGCCTTGTAAGCGTTTGGCCGTAGGATCCTGTTGTTTTATTACATATTAGTCATTTAGCAGACACTCTTATCAAAAGCAAATATACAGTAGTGAGTTGATACATTTTATACTGGTTCCCTGTGGGAACTGAACCCACAACCCAGGCATTACAGGCTCAGTGGGGCAGCTTCCCTGCCCCATCCACCGCTGCCCCCCTGGACACTGATCACTTGGCTACATAGCTGATGCACGCTGGACTGTCCATTAATCACGGTACTCCATTCTGCTTGTTTATGTTTTATCTGTCGGCCCCAGCCGCACTCAAGCTCTGTTTGTAATTAATCCGACCCTCCCTGTCTAGCCAACGCCATTTTACCTGCTGTTGTTGTGCTAGCTGATTAGCTGTTGTTGTCTCACCTACTGTTTTAGCTACTGTTTTAGCCAGCTCTCCCAATTCAACACCTGTGATTACTGTATGTCTCTCTCAAATGTCAATATGCCTTGTATACTGTTGTTCAGGTTAGTTATCATTGTTTTAGTTTACAATGGAGCCCCTAGTTCCACTCTTCATACCCCTGATACCTCCTTTGTCCCACCTATATGCCATTTAGCAGACGCTTTTATCCAAAGCGACTTACAGTCATGTGTGCATACATTCTACGTATGGGTGGTCCCACCTCCCACACATGCGGTGACCTCACCCATTACAACCAGCATGCCCAGAGATACAACCTCTCTCATCATCACCCAGTGCCTGGGCTTACCTCCGCTGTACCCGCACCCCACCATACCCCTGTCTGCGCATTATGCCCTGAATATATTCTACCATGCCCAGAAATCTGCTCCTTTCATTCTCTGTCCCCAACGCTCTAGGCGACCAGTTTTGATAGCCTTTAGCCGCACCCTCATACTACTCCTTCTCTGTTCCGCGGGTGATGTGGAGGTAAACCCAGGCCCTGCATGTCCCCAGGCACCCTCATTTGTTGACTTCTGTTATCGAAAAAGCCTTGGTTTCATGCATGTCAACATCAGAAGCCTCCTCCCTAAGTTTGTTTTACTCAATGCTTTAGCACACTCTGCTAACCCTGATGTCCTTGCCGTGCCTGAATCCTGGCTCAGGAAGGCCACCAAAAATTCTGAGATTTCCATACCCAACTATAACATCTTACGTCAAGATAGAACTGCCAAAGGGGGAGGAGTTGCAGTCTACTGCAGAGATAGCCTGCAAAGTAATGTCATACTTTCCAGGTCCATACCCAAACAGTTCGAACTACTAATCTTGAAAATGACTCTCTCCAGAAATAAGTCTCTCACTGTTGCCGCCTGCTACCGACCCCCCTCAGCACCCAGCTGTGCCCTGGACACTATTTGTGAATTGATTGCCCCCCCATCTAGCTTCAGAGTTTGTTCTGTTAGGTGACCTAAACTGGGATATGCTTAACACCCGGGCAGTCCTACAATTTAAGCTAGATGCCCTCAATCTCACACAAATCATCAAGGAACCCACCAGGTACAGCCCTAAATCTGTAAACAAGGGCACCCTCATAGACGTCATCCTGACCAACTGGCCCTCCAAATACACCTCCGCTGTCTTCAACCAGGATCTCAGCGATCACTGCCTCATTGCCTGTATCTGCTACGGAGCCGCAGTCAAATGACCACCCCTCATCACTGTCAAACGCTCCCTAAAACACTTCTGTGAGCAGGCCTTTCTAATCGACCTGGCCCGGGTATCCTGGAAGGACATTGACCTCATCCCGTCAGTTGAGGATGCCTGATCATTCTTTAAGAGTAACTTCCTCACCATTTTAGATAAGCATGCTCCGTTCAAAAAATGCAGAACTAAGAACAGATACAGCCCTTGGTTCACTCCAGACCTGACTGCCCTCGACCAGCACAAAAACATCCTGTGGCGGACTGCAATAGCATCGAACAGTCCCAGAGATATGCAACTGTTCAGGGAAGTCAGGAACCAATACACGCAGTCAGTCAGGAAAGCTAAGGCCAGCTTCTTCAGGCAGAAATTTGCATCCTGTAGCTCCAACTCCAAAAAGTTCTGTGACACTGTGAGGTCCATGGAGAACAAGAGCACCTCCTCCCAGCTGCCCACTGCACTGAGGCTAGGGAACACGGTCACCACCGATAAATCCATGATTATCAAAAACTTCAACAAGCATTTCTCAACGGCTGGCCATGCCTTCCGCCTGGCTACTCCAACCTCGGCCAACAGCTCCGCCCCCCCCGCAGCTACTCACCCAAGCCTATCCAGGTTCTCCTTTACCCAAATCCAGATAGCAGATGTTCTGAAAGAGCTGCAAAACCTGGACCCGTACAAATCAGCTGGGCTTGACAATCTGGACCCTCTATTTCTGAAACTATCCGCCGCCATTGTCGCAACCCCTATTACCAGCCTGTTCAACCTCTCTTTCATATCGTCTGAGATCCCCAAGGACTGGAAAGCTGCCGCAGTCATCCCCCTCTTCAAAGGGGGAGACACCCTGGACCCAAACTGTTACAGACCTATATCCATCCTGCCCTGCCTATCTAAGGTCTTCAAAAGCCAAGTCAACAAACAGATCACTGACCATCTCGAATCCCACCGTACCTTCTCCGCTGTGCAATCTGGTCACGGGTGCACCTCAGCCACGCTCAAGGTACTAAACGATATCATAACCGCCATCGATAAAAGACAGTACTGTGCAGCAGTCTTCATCGACCTTGCCAAGGCTTTCGACTCGGTCAATCACCATATTCTTATCGGCAGACTCAGTAGCCTCGGTTTTTTGGATGACTGCCTTGCCTGGTTCACCAATTACCTTGCAGACAGAGTTCAGTGTGTCAAATCGGAGGGCATGCTGTCCGGTCCTCTGGAAGTCTCTATGGGGGTGCCACAGGGTTCAATCTTCGGGCCGACTCTTTTTTCTGTATATATCAATGATGTTGCTCTTGCTGCGGGCGATTCCCTGATCCACCTCTACGCAGACTACACCATTCTATATACTTCCGGCCCGTCCTTGGACACTGTGCTATCTAACCTCCAAACGAGCTTCAATGCCATACAACACTCCTTCCGTGGCCTCCAACTGCTCTTAAACACTAGTAAAACCAAATGCATGCTTTTCAACCGTTCGCTGCCTGCACCTGCACGCCTGACCAGCATCACCACCCTGGATGGTTCCAACCTTGAATACGTGGACATCTATAAGTACCTAGGTGTCTGGCTAGACTGTAAACTCTCCTTCCAGACTCATATCAAACATCTCCAATCGAAAATCAAATCAAGAGTCGGCTTTCTATTCCGCAACAAAGCCTCCTTCACTCACGCCGCCAAACTTACCCTAGTAAAACTGACTATCCTACCGATCCTCGACTTCGGCGATGTCATCTACAAAATTGCTTCCAACACTCTACTCAGCAAACTGGATACAGTTTATCACAGTGCCATCCGTTTTGTCACTAAAGCACCTTATACCACCCACCACTGCGACTTGTACGCTCTAGTCGGCTGGCCCTCACTACATATTCATCGCCAGACCCACTAGCTCCAGGTCATCTACAAGTCCATGCTAGGTAAAGCTCCGCCTTATCTCAGTTCACTGGTCACGATGGCAACACCCATCCATAGCAAGCGCTCCAGCAGGTGTATCTCACTGATCATCCCTAAAGCCAACACCTCATTTGGCCGCCTTTCGTTCCAGTTCTCTGCTGCCTGTGACTGGAACGAATTGCAAAAATCGCTGAAGTTGGAGACTTTTATCTCCCTCACCAACTTCAAACATCTGCTATCTGAGCAGCTAACTGATCGCTGCAGCTGTACATAGTCTATCGGCAAATAGCCCACCCATTTTTATCTACCTCATCCCCATACTGTTTTTATTTATTTACTTTTCTGCTCTTTTGCACACCAATATCTCTACCTGTACATGACCATCTGATCATTTATCACTCCAGTGTTAATCTGCAAAATTGTAATTATTCGCCTACCTCCTCATGCCTTTTGCACATAAAGGATATAGACTCCCCTTTTTTCCTACTGTGTTATTGATTTGTTAATTGTTTACTCCATGTGTAACTCTGTGTTGTCTGCTCACACTGCTATGCTTTATCTTGGCCAGGTCGCAGTTGCAAATGAGAACTTGTTCTCAACTAGCCTACCTGGTTAAATAAAGGTGAAATAAAAATACAAATAAATAAAGATGTGAATGTGGACGATTATCCTCATCTCTAAGTAGGTCCTACACTGCACTGCATGGAGCGTGGACAGTTTGTGCCAGTAGCTGAATAGACTATAGAGTTGAGATGAGAGGAGCGTGGACAGTTTGTGCCAGTAGCTGAATAGACTATAGAGTTGAGATGAGAGGAGCGTGCACAGTTTGTGCCAGTAGCTGAATAGACTATAGAGTTGAGATGAGAGGAGCGTGGACAGTTTGTGCCAGTAGCTGAATAGACTATAGAGTTGAGATGAGAGGAGCGTGCACAGTTTGTGCCAGTAGCTGAATAGACTATAGAGTTGAGATGAGAGGAGCGTGCACAGTTTGTGCCAGTAGCTGAATAGACTATAGAGTTGAGATGAGAGGAGCGTGCACAGTTTGTGCCAGTAGCTGAATAGACTATAGAGTTGAGATGAGAGGAGCGTGGACAGTTTGTGCCAGTAGCTGAATAGACTATAGAGTTGAGATGAGAGGAGCGTGGACAGTTTGTGCCAGTAGCTGAATAGACTATAGAGTTGAGATGAGAGGAGCGTGCACAGTTTGTGCCAGTAGCTGAATAGACTATAGAGTTGAGATGAGAGGAGCGTGCACAGTTTGTGCCAGTAGCTGAATAGACTATAGAGTTGAGATGAGAGGAGCGTGGACAGTTTGTGCCAGTAGCTGAATAGACTATAGAGTTGAGATGAGAGGAGCGTGGACAGTTTGTGCCAGTAGCTGAATAGACTATAGAGTTGAGATGAGAGGAGCGTGGACAGTTTGTGCCAGTAGCTGAATAGACTATAGAGTTGAGATGAGAGGAGCGTGCACAGTTTGTGCCAGTAGCTGAATAGACTATAGAGTTGAGATGAGAGGAGCGTGGACAGTTTGTGCCAGTAGCTGAATAGACTATAGAGTTGAGATGAGAGGAGCGTGGACAGTTTGTGCCAGTAGCTGAATAGACTATAGAGTTGAGATGAGAGGAGCGTGGACAGTTTGTGCCAGTAGCTGAATAGACTATAGAGTTGAGATGAGAGGAGCGTGGACAGTTTGTGCCAGTAGCTGAATAGACTATAGAGTTGAGATGAGAGGAGCGTGGACAGTTTGTGCCAGTAGCTGAATAGACTATAGAGTTGAGATGAGAGGAGCGTGGACAGTTTGTGCCAGTAGCTGAATAGACTATAGAGTTGAGATGAGAGGAGCGTGGACAGTTTGTGCCAGTAGCTGAATAGACTATAGAGTTGAGATGAGAGGAGCGTGGACAGTTTGTGCCAGTAGCTGAATAGACTATAGAGTTGAGATGAGAGGAGCGTGGACAGTTTGTGCCAGTAGCTGAATAGACTATAGAGTTGAGATGAGAGGAGCTTGGACAGTTTGTGCCAGTAGCTGAATAGACTATAGAGTTGAGATGAGAGGAGCGTGGACAGTTTGTGCCAGTAGCTGAATAGACTATAGAGTTGAGATGAGAGGAGCTTGGACAGTTTGTGCCAGTAGCTGAATAGACTATAGAGTTGAGATGAGAGGAGCGTGGACAGTTTGTGCCAGTAGCTGAATAGACTATAGAGTTGAGATGAGAGGAGCGTGGACAGTTTGTGCCAGTAGCTGAATAGACTATAGAGTTGAGATGAGAGGAGCGTGGACAGTTTGTGCCAGTAGCTGAATAGACTATAGAGTTGAGATGAGAGGAGCTTGGACAGTTTGTGCCAGTAGCTGAATAGACTATAGAGTTGAGATGAGAGGAGCTTGGACAGTTTGTGCCAGTAGCTGAATAGACTATAGAGTTGAGATGAGAGGAGCTTGGACAGTTTGTGCCAGTAGCTGAATAGACTATAGAGTTGAGATGAGAGGAGCTTGGACAGTTTGTGCCAGTAGCTGAATAGACTATAGAGTTGAGATGAGAAGAGCTTGGACAGTTTGTGCCAGTAGCTGAATAGACTATAGAGTTGAGATGAGAAGAGCGTGGTACAGAGTGACGGTACAGAGAACCACATACCGGATTTTTTTAAACAGGGTTTTTAGTAATTTTCAGAGTATTTTTTTGCGCTCACCTAACGGTATCTCAAAGTCTAGACGTCAGATTAAAACAACACTATTGTCTCCATAAAATGACCATTGGACAAACATTTTTTTAATGGATTGACTAAGTTTGTAGGTGCAACAATTCTTACAAAACTACTATCTGGGTAAGTTATTTTCGACATTAAAGGAAAGGTCTCTTGAAAACATTTCTTGCACATCACAGGAACATCCTTTTGAAAACGTTAGTTAATGACCTAATGAGACTCTTACGGGAACATTCTCTCAAAGTTTTGGGAACGTTTGTGGTTTGCTGGGATGAAACAAAGCAGAAATCCCATCGTCACTAAGATATATATTCTCAATAACCCTGGTAACACATAAAGCAGAAATCCTACACTACATATCTCACTATGATCACAGCCTATATAGAGGATCACAAGAGGACGAGATGTCCTGATGAAAGACCAGTCATTTACACCATTCTGTGAAGTCTCAGACCTTTTCTAATGGAGCTCAGAGGGAGGGAGTTCTAGCTGTAGCAGAAAGACATAGAGGAGTCGAAGCCGCTCTTTGATCAAAGGCCTAGCCTTTTCTGCTGAACCACGCCATAGCAGAGGAGTCATTCCAGGTCTGGGTTTCACTAATGCAGTGACGATTGCAGACAGACAGGGTGGAACATTGGGTATCTGAATCACGGTAGTGGAGATGTAGAGTCCTTAAAGTCCTTCTTTGAACAAAATCTGACCCTCACAGTTGAACCACGCTGCCAGGACTGGACTGATTGAGCAGAGACAGAGACAGTCTCCCAGACCGAGGGAGTGGAACATAGGGTCTTTGGAACACAGGGATAAATTAATGGCAGGAAAGGGGGTGGGGGGGGGGGGTGAGAGCTAGAGACCTAGAGAGAGAGAGAGAGCTAGAGAGAGAGAGAGCTAGAGAGAGAGAGGGAGCTAGAGAGCTAGAGAGAGAGATAGAGAGAGCTAGAGACCTAGAGAGAGAGAGAGAGCTAGAGAGAGAGAGAGCTAGAGAGAGAGAGGGAGCTAGAGAGCTAGAGAGAGAGATAGAGAGAGAGCTAGAGAGCTAGAGAGAGAGAGCTAGAGAGAGAGCTAGAGAGCTAGAGAGAGAGAGAGCTAGAGAGAGAGAGGGAGCTAGAGAGCTAGAGAGAGAGCTAGAGAGAGAGCTAGAGAGCTAGAGAGAGAGAGAGCTAGAGAGAGAGAGGGAGCTAGAGAGCTAGAGAGAGAGATAGAGAGAGAGCTAGAGAGCTAGAGAGAGAGCTAGAGAGCTAGAGAGAGAGAGAGAGCTAGAGAGAGAGAGAGAGCTAGAGAGAGAGCTAGAGAGAGAGGGAGCTAGAGAGCTAGAGAGAGAGATAGAGAGAGAGCTAGAGAGCTAGAGAGAGAGAGACAGAGAGAGACAGAGACAGAGCTTGAGAGAGTGAAAGCGAGATGGAGAGTGAGGGGAGAGCGGACTGATTCAACGAGGCCAGAGAGGGTAGATACAGGATGGTAAATACAGGATGCTGAAAAACAGAACTAGGTCAGGACTGTAACCTGGCTTTCAAAAGGTACCTGACTTTTAGCAAGACACAGGTAATCACAGCCAGGTTACTGGGAATGTCTGTCTAAGGCTATACTCCAGTGCTTTGGTCTGAAGTGGATAACCTTTTTGTTGTTTCTCTGAAAGCATTATCATACTAACCAACTGGATAATGAGGAGAGTTGTGTTAAAACCTCAAACGTTATATTATACATTATATTTCAACCCCAATTATACCAAAACTGTAAATGGCAAGCAGAACATACCATAGGTTCTTGTGAGTTACCTTCAGGACAAATGCAAATGAATTCATTTCCTGGACCACTGTGTCCTGCACTGTAACTGAGCCTTTCATAAAGGATATCTGTCTGGTCTGGGTCTGATAATATGACTGAGTCTTATAGAGTCTGTATTGTGGGACATAAAGAGGAGGGAGCGAGAGGGGGGAGGGAGTGAGAGGGGGGAGAGAAGGAGGAGGGGGAGGGAACGAGGGAGAGAAAGGAGATGGAGAGGGAGGGAGGGAGGGAGGGAGAGAGAGAGAGAGAGGAGATGGAGGGAGAGAGAGAGGATGAAGGGAGGGCATTAGAGAAATGTGTAGAGAGTAAGGAGAGGGAAAGAGGGAGAGAGAGGGGATGAAGGGAGGGCATTAGAGAAAAGTGTAGAGAGTAAGGAGAGGGAAAGAGGGAGAGAGAGGGGATGAAGGGAGGGCATTAGAAAAATGTGTAGAGAGTAAGGAGAGGGAAAGAGGGAGAGAGAGGGGATGAAGGGAGGGCATTAGAGAAAAGTGTAGAGAGTAAGGAGAGGGAAATGAGGGAGAGCATTAGGGGATGAAGGGAGGGCATTAGAGAAAAGTGTTAGAGTAAGGAGAGGGAAAGAGGGGATGAAGGGAGGGCATTAGAGAAAAGTGTAGAGAGTAAGGAGAGGGAAAGAGGGAGAGAGAGAGGATGAAGGGAGGGCATTAGAGAAAAGTGTAGAGGGAAAGAGGGAGAGAGAGGGGATGAAGGGAGAGCATTAGAGAAAAGTGTAGAGAGTAAGGAGAGGGAAAGAGGGAGAGAGAGGGGATGAAGGGAGAGCATTAGAGAAAAGTGTAGAGAGGAAGGAGAGGGAAAGAGGGGATGAAGGGAGGGCATTAGAGAAAAGTGTAGAGAGTAAGGAGAGGGAAAGAGGGAGAGAGAGGGGATGAAGGGAGAGCATTAGAGAAAAGTGTAGAGAGTAAGGAGAGGGAAAGAGGGAGAGAGAGGGGATGAAGGGAGAGCATTAGAGAAAAGTGTAGAGAGTAAGGAGAGGGAAAGAGGGATGATTAGAAGGGAGGGCATTAGAGAAAAGTGTAGAGAGTAAGGAGAGGGAAAGAGGGAGAGAGATGAGGATGAAGGGAGGGAAAGAGGGAGAGAGGGGGATGAAGGGAGGGCATTAGAGAAAAGTGTAGAGGGAAAGAGGGAGAGAGAGGGGATGAAGGGAGAGCATTAGAGAAAAGTGTAGAGAGTAAGGAGAGGGAAAGAGGGAGAGAGAGGGGATGAAGGGAGAGCATTAGAGAAAAGTGTAGAGAGGAAGGAGAGGGAAAGAGGGGATGAAGGGAGGGCATTAGAGAAAAGTGTAGAGAGTAAGGAGAGGGAAAGAGGGAGAGAGAGGGGATGAAGGGAGAGCATTAGAGAAAAGTGTAGAGAGTAAGGAGAGGGAAAGAGGGAGAGAGAGGGGATGAAGGGAGAGCATTAGAGAAAAGTGTAGAGAGGAAGGAGAGGGAAAGAGGGGATGAAGGGAGGGCATTAGAGAAAAGTGTAGAGAGTAAGGAGAGGGAAAGAGGACGGATGAAGGGAGGGCATTAGAGAAAAGTGTAGAGAGTAAGGAGAGGGAAAGAGGACGGATGAAGGGAGGGCATTAGAGAAAAGTGTAGAGAGTAAGGAGAGGGAAAGAGGGAGGGATGAAGGAGAGGGTGTATGAGGAAGGAGAAAGGGGGATGAAGGGAGGGCATTAGAGAAAAGTGTAGAGGGAGAGGGAAAGAGGGATGAAGGGAGGGAGAAAAGTGTATGAGAGGGAGAGCATTAGAGAAAAGTGTAGAGAGGGAAAAAGAGGGAGGGAGAGGGGATGAAGGGAGGGCATTAGAGAAAAGTGTAGAGGGAAAGAGGGAGAGAGAGGGGATGAAGGGAGAGCATTAGAGAAAAGTGTAGAGGGAAAGAGGGAGAGAGAGGGGATGAAGGGAGAGCATTAGAGAAAAGTGTAGAGAGTAAGGAGAGGGAAAGAGGGAGAGATGGGAAGAGCCATGAGTGCTTTTTGTCAGAGGTTTTTGTGAGGGTAGTGATAGCCATTAATTTAAAAGGTCTCATTGTTGTTATGTCGGTTCTAAGCCACTGTTCCTTAGGAAATACATGGGGGGGGGGGTGTCTGTTCTAAGCCACTGTTCCTTAGGAAATACATGGGGGGGATTTGAATGAACCCCCCTGTCCTACAAGTGCTCCTGTTTCAAATGCACTAAGCCCAACCAAGGTGCTTTCTCCGAAATACACGATGTCATGTTAAAACCAACAAACACAACACCCTAAATTAAATCAACCTTTAAAACAGTCCAATGTAGTTGTTTTTATTTCCATATCAAGTTATTTCTGGGTAACAATTTAGTATCTCACTGTGATCGTTTTCAATTAGAGTGGTAAAAAAATAAAAGAAAATAGCTTCTTAGCTAAATAAAATTGCTCATCCAAGAATTTTGTTAAGACTTTTCCTGGGAGAAGTCTAACAGAGGGGAGGAGCCTAATGGGAGGGGCATGTAACCTGAAAACTAGCTGTCATTGGCCAAGAGGAGGGCAATCTCTCTTTGTTATTGGTCTATTTGGTCTTACACCCAAAACCTCCACCCAGCCAAACAAGCTGGAATTTCAGGTGGTCTTTTCAAACAGCTCTTACACTAAAAAGGGCATTATCATCATTTTTTTTTTTACAATTTCACAATATTTTTCCATCCTCATAGTGTGGAAATATATATATATATTAAAGACAGGAAATCATGTTTTTGACTGCACTGCGGTAAAATTGACCTAAAGCAATACTCATTAAGTGTCACTGACAACCCTGGTGCATTCATGTAAACGGAGGTGTAATGATCTGACTGCGTAATGACAGAACCCCTTCTGGAGAATACGAATGATGGGACAATATGAATGGGAGAGATGGAGAGGGAGAGAGAGAGAGATGAAGAGATGGAGAGAGATGTAGAGATGGAGAGGGAGAGGGAGAGAGAGAGAGAGAGAGAGAGAGAGAGAGAGAGAGAGAGAGAGAGAGAGAGAGAGAGAGAGAGAGAGAGAGAGAGACAGAGAGACAGAGAGAGAGAGACAGAGAGAGACAGAGAGAGAGAGAGAGAGAGAGAGAGAGAGAGAGAGAGAGACAGAGAGACAGAGAGACAGAGAGAGGGAGAGAGAGGACATTGAACCGACAGGATAACATGTAATGTTATGTAGGTATTCAAATCAAATCAAATGAAATTGTATTGGTCACATACACATGGTTAGCAGATGTTATTGGGCTAACAATGTAAGAAATAATATACAGTGGGGCAAAAAAATATTTAGTCAACCACCAATTGTGCAAGTTCTCCCACTTAAAAAGTTGAGAGAGGCCTGTAATTTTCATCATAGGCACACTTCAACGATGACAGACAAAATGAGAATAAAAAATATCCAGAAAATCACACTGTAGGATTTGTAATTTATTTATTTGCAAATAGTGGTGGAAAATAAGTATTTGGTCACCTACAAACAAGCAAGATAAAGGTAGGTTTCTATTGGTTCCATTAAGCCAGGCAAGCTTAAACAAGCCCAGCTAAAGTATTTGAAATCATTTCAAATAGTCTGAGTCCTATTAGACTCCATGGGTCCTTGCTCTAGCCATTCATTCTGGCCAGACCTCAACACCACTCCCAAAAACCATCCTCACTGTCAGGAGCTGGAGCTGGCCATTGGTTTTCCCTAGCACAGACAACAATCCATTGGTTTTCCCTCCCGCAGACAACAATCCATTGGTTTTCCCTCCATTGGTTTTCCCTAGCGCAGACAACGATCTGTGCTGCCATTACTTGCTTTCTGTCGTCAGCCCTCGGGTAGAGACGTCTCTCAGCTATACTTTAGCTATATAACTGTCCATTTGTTTTCCCTTTGGAAGGAAATAATGTCTTTATGTAGCTCCCACACAGTCCTCGGTCTCAGGCTTGGGGAGGTGAACATGTCTTTATGTAGCTCCTACACCACAGTCCTCGGCCTCAGGCTTGGGGAGGTGAACATGTCTTTATGTAGCTCCTACAACACAGTCCTCGGCCTCAGGCTTGGGGAGGTGAACATGTCTTTATGTAGCTCCTACAACACAGTCCTCGGCCTCAGGCTTGGGGAGGTGAACATGTCTTTATGTAGCTCCTACAACACAGTCCTCGGCCTCAGGCTTGGGGAGGTGAACATGGTAGCTCCTGGGGCTTGGGGAGGTGAACATGTCTTTATGTAGCTCCTACAACACAGTCCTCGGCCTCAGGCTTGGGGAGGTGAACATGTCTTTATGTAGCTCCTACAACACAGTCCTCGGCCTCAGGCTTGGGGAGGTGAACATGTCTTTATGTAGCTCCCACACAGTCCTCGGTCTCAGGCTTGGGGAGGTGAACATGTCTTTATGTAGCTCCTACAACACAGTCCTCGGCCTCAGGCTTGGGGAGGTGAACATGTCTTTATGTAGCTCCTACAACACAGTCCTCGGCCTCAGGCTTGGGGAGGTGAACATGTCTTTATGTAGCTCCTACAACACAGTCCTCGGCCTCAGGCTTGAGGAGGTGAAAATGCGTGGACAAAATCACCAAGCATTACTGTGGTCCGTTGGTTTCTCTTAGTGGAGGTTATTGGAGGCCATTACTTGTTTTCTGTTCTCAGCCTGTTGAAATAATGCCTTGTACGCAGCCTTAGGCTTAGGACAGCACACGTCCATGTGGATACCAAGGTAGTAGACACATTACCCAGCTTCACTATAGCTATATCTTGTGAAAGGCTGTGGTATATAACACAGGAGGTTGCTGAGGGGAGGACGGCTCATAATAAATGTCCGGAACGGAGCAAATGGAATGGCATTAACCACCTGGAAACCATGGAAACCATGTGTCTGATGTATTTGATCCCGTTCCACTGATTCCGCTCCAGTCATTACCACAAGTCTTTTCTCTCTCCAATTGAGGTGCCACCAACCTCCTGTGGAATATAAATGACCCAGCTTCACTAGCAGCTAGATATACTGGGTATGTCGATTGGTTTTCCCTATTGGTTGAGACAGGACGTAAGGAGCCCACCAACAGTCCCTGGGATTAGGGGTTGAGACAGGACGTAAGGAGCCCACCAACAGTCCCTGGGATTAGGGGTTGAGACAGGATGTAAGGAGCCCACCTACAGTCCCTGGGATTAGGGGTTGAGACAGGACGTAAGGAGCCCACCAACAGTCCCTGGGATTAGGGGTTGAGACAGGACGTAAGGAGCCCACCAACAGTCCCTGGGATTAGGGGTTGAGACAGGACGTAAGGAGCCCACCAACAGTCCCTGGGATTAGGGGTTGAGACAGGACGTAAACAGCCCACCTACAGTCCCTGAGATTAGGGGTTGAGACAGGACGTAAGGAGCCCACCAACAGTCCCTGGGATTAGGGGTTGAGACAGGACATAAGGAGCCCACCAACAGTCCCTGGGATTAGGGGTTGAGACAGGACGTAAACAGCCCACCTACAGTCCCTGAGATTAGGGGTTGAGACAGGACGTAAGGAGCCCACCAACAATCCCTGGGATTAGGGGTTGAGACAGGACGTAAACAGCCCACCTACAGTCCCTGGGATTAGGGGTTGAGACAGGACGTAAGGAGCCCACCAACAGTCCCTGGGATTAGGGGTTGAGACAGGACATAAGGAGCCCACCAACAGTCCCTGGGATTAGGGGTTGAGACAGGACGTAAACAGCCCACCTACAGTCCCTGGGATTAGGGGTTGAGACAGGACGTAAGGAGCCCACCAACAGTCCCTGGGATTAGGGGTTGAGACAGGACATAAGGAGCCCACCAACAGTCCCTGGGATTAGGGGTTGAGACAGGACGTAAACAGCCCACCTACAATCCCTGGGATTAGGGGTTGAGACAGGACGTAAACAGCCCACCTACAGTCCCTGAGATTAGGGGTTGAGACAGGACGTAAGGAGCCCACCAACAGTCCCTGGGATTAGGGGTTGAGACAGGACGTAAGGAGCCCACCAACAATCCCTGGGATTAGGGGTTGAGACAGGACGTAAACAGCCCACCTACAGTCCCTGGGATTAGGGATTGAGACAGGACGTAAACAGCCCACCTACAGTCCCTGAGATTAGGGGTTGAGACAGGACGTAAGGAGCCCACCAACAGTCCCTGGGATTAGGGGTTGAGACAGGACGTAAGGAGCCCACCAACAATCCCTGGGATTAGGGGTTGAGACAGGACGTAAACAGCCCACCTACAGTCCCTGGGATTAGGGATTGAGACAGGATGTAAACAGCCCACCTACAGTCAATGGGATTAGGGGTTGAGACAGGACGTAAACAGCCCACCTACAGTCCCTGGGATTAGGGGTTGAGACAGGACGTAAACAGCCCACCTACAGTCCCTGGGATTAGGGGTTGAGACAGGACGTAAACAGCCCACCTACAGCCCCTGGGATTAGGGGTTGAGACAGGATATAAACAGCTCACCTACAGTCCCTGGGATTAGGGGTTGAGACAGGACGTAAGGAGCCCACCTACAGTCCCTGGGATTAGGGGTTGAGACAGGACATAAACAGCCCACCTACAGTCCCTGGGATTAGGGGTTGAGACAGGACGTAAGGAGCCCACCAACAGTCCCTGGGATTAGGGGTTGAGACAGGACATAAGGAGCCCACCACCAGTCCCTGGGATTAGGGGTTGAGACAGGACATAAACAGCCCACCAACAGTCCCTGGGATTAGGGGTTGAGACAGGACATAAACAGCCCACCAACAGTCCCTGGGATTAGGGGTTGAGACAGGACATAAACAGCCCACCAACAGTCCCTGGGATTAGGGGTTGAGACAGGACATAAGGAGCCCACCAACAGTCCCTGGGATTAGGGGTTGAGACAGGACGTAAACAACCCACCAACAGTCCCTGGGATTAGGGGTGGAGACAGGACATAAACAGCCCACCAACAGTCCCTGGGATTAGGGGTTGAGACAGGACATAAACAGCCCACCAACAGTCCCTGGGATTAGGGGTTGAGACAGTACAACTACGTCTTGTGAAGCTATAGTGGAGAAATCACCCGGTCCTCACTTGGAGGCCATTGATTTTCCCTAGTTGAGTCAATGATTCCTTCATCTACCATAGTCCTGCACAAACTTCCAGTGTATTATATTTAAATGATTTTAAAGTATTGTTTGAATTTATATATTGAAAAGTTTCTGGTTTCTGCTCAAATAAATTATTCAATTTCTTTATTACTCTGAATCAAAGTGTTTTTTATTGTTGCCTATTTCTCTTCTCTGTCTGGATAACACATAGATGGTGGACAATCTATTCCTAGTATCGACTGAATGTCTGTTACTTACCTACTGAATACTATTTGGCCGTTTTAAATGGTGTACATTGTGAAATAAAATAAGTATGTTTTTTTTTTCAATTACCTTGTTGATTAATGATCACCCAAGAGCATTGTGCATGACTACGACAGAAGAGCCACATCTCCACCTTAAAACAATCCTTGCTGCTTTGTTCTGTGTAATCTACAGCTTCCTAATGTCACTAGTTGCTGAGCTGACAAGGTGCAACAGGCAGTTAAACCCACTTTTCTCCAGCCTGGTTAAATAAAGGTAAAATAATAAAAAATAAAAAAATGTCACTTGCTGTTGCATTTCTCCAGACCACAGAACAGTAGATCACCTGACTCCCATTGTCGAGCTGCACTCCCAATAGTTTGGTTTCTGCCACTTCCTCAATTTGTACTCCCCTCATACTTAATTGCATCCCATGTTGTGTTGGCCTTTTCCTAGTGGAACAGACCAACATAACCTTGATTTTCTTTGCATTCAAAACAAATTTGTTCTGGCAAATCCACTCCCTGATATTTCCTAGATCTACTGTTAGAGCTTACTGTACTTGTTGAACCGATTGTTTTGCTGTATAAATTGTAGTATAATCTGTAAATATAGTATCTTGAGTTTCAGATAAGGCATAAGGAAGGTCATTGGTATATATTTAAAAAAGAAGTGACCCAAGGCAGCTGCCCTGTGGTATTCCACAGTTTAAATCACAAGGGGCAGAAAAACGAGCCATTGATATAGTGTTTCCAGTGTCAGTTAGATATGACCGTACCCAATTCAATGCTGCCTCCTTAAACCCAGAATCCAATCATTTTGACAAAAATATTTCATGATCCACTAAATCAAATGCTTCGCTGAAGTCTAAAAATATACTCATTTACATTTACATTTAAGTCATTTAGCAGACGCTCTTATCCAGAGCGACTTACAAATTGATGCATTCACCTTATGACATCCAGTGGAACAGTCACTTTACAATAGTGCATCTAAATCTTAAAGGGGGGGTGAGAAGGATTACTTTATCCTATCCTAGGTATTCCTTAAAGAGGTGGGGTTTCAGGTGTCTCCAGAAGGTGGTGATTGACTCCGCTGTCCTGGCGTCATGAGGGAGTTTGTTCCACCATTGGGGGGCCAGAGCAGCGAACAGTTTTGACTGGGCTGAGCGGGAACTGTACTTCCTCAGTGGTAGGGAGGCGAGCAGGCCAGAGGTGGATGAACGCAGTGCCCTTGTTTGGGTGTAGGGCCTGATCAGAGCCTGGAGGTACCGAGGTGCTCCCCAGTGGTTCTCTATGAGGAGTTGTGATAGACGATCAAAGCCTAAAACAAGAACACATATAGGCTCTCGGTCTAAGGCAATGAATATCAGTGCTTGAGGCGTCGCTACAGACACCCTGGTTTGAATCCAGGCTGTATCACAACCCGGACGTGATTGGGAGTCCCATAGGGCGGCGCACAAATGACCAAGCATCGTCCAGGTTTGGACGGTGTAGGCCTTCATTGTAAATAAGAATTTTGTTCTTTAACTGACTTGCCTAGTTAAATAAAGGTTAAATAAAAAAATATATGTACAGGGAAAAGAGAGTGCTCGATGGTCCACTCAAATCTAAAAATAGAACACCCAGTGGTTCTCTACGAGGACTTGTGAAAGAGAGGAAGCCTAAAACAAGTACACATATACTTAACAAGGAAAAGAGAGTGCTTATCTCGATGGTCCACTCAGACACTGGGTTGAGTGTGTAGCACTGCACCAGAGTATTTTAACAAAGCACTGAGCATTTCTAACTTTCCCACTAAGACTAAAGGTCAAATGAATGGAAATAACAGTTGGTTTTCCTCTAGAAAATGTGCAACTGAGCTCTTACATATTCATAATATTACACAGTGAAGGCTACAGTAATTATTTATAACATACAATTAAACAAATATGGTGCAGTGCATCCATGTGATTTACCAACAACATTCCCCCGTGAAAACACCAAAAGGGAAAACGCAATACAGTCTCCCAGGAGAATTACAAGACTGGAAGAACAGAAGGAAGAGAGAAAGAGACAGAAGGAAGAGAGAGAGAGAGAGAGAGAGAGAGAGAGAGAGAGAGAGAGAGAGAGAGAGAGAGAGAGAGAGAGAGAGAGAGAGAGAGAGAGAGAGAGAGAGAGAGAGAGAGAGAGAGAGAAAGAGAGAGAGAGAGAAAGAGAGAGAGAAAGAGAGAGAGGGAAAGTGAGACAGAGAGAAAGAGAGACAGAGACAGAGAAAGAGAGAGATGTTGTCAGAGACAGAGACAGAGAGGGAAAGTGACAGAGAGGGAAAGAGAGAGAGAGAGAGAGACAGAGAGAGAGAGAGAGAGAGAGAAAGAGAGAGAGAGAGAGAGAGAGAGAGAGAGAGAGAGAGAGAGAGAGAGAGAGAAAGTGTTTCAGAGAGGAATTGAAAGAGAGAGAGAGAGAGAGACAGAGAGAGAGAGAGAGAGAGAGAGAGAGAGAGAGAGAGAGAGAGAGAGAGAGAGAGAGAGAGAGAGAGAGAGAGAGAGAGAGAGAGAGAAAGTGAGACAGAGAAGGAAAGTGAGACAGAGAGGGAAAGAGAGAGATGTTGTCTACCTCACTTGCTTTGGCAATGTTAACACATGTTTCCCATGCCAATAAATCCCTTGAATTGAATTGAATTGAATTGAGAGAGACAGAGAGAGAGAGAGACAGGGAGAGAGAGAGAGAGAGAGAGAGAGAGAGAGAGAGAGAGAGAGAGAGAGAGAGAGAGAGAGAGAGAGAGAGAGAGAGAGAGAGAGAGAGAGAGAGACAAAAAGAGAGATAAAGAGAGAGGGAAAGAGAGAGAGAGAGGGAAAGAGAGAGAGAGAGACAGAGAGAGACAGATAGAGATAGAGGGACAGAGAGAGAGACAGAGAGACAAAAAGAGAGATAAAGAGAGAGGGAAAGAGAGAGGGAAAGAGAGAGAGAAAGAGAGAGAGAGAGAGAGAGAGACAGATAGAGATAGAGGGACAGAGAGAGAGACAGAGAGAGACAGATAGAGATAGAGGGACAGAGAGAGAGACAGAGAGAGAGAGAGATTATTTATTTTATCTTGTGTCCTTTACCATTTGTACATTGTTAAAACACTGTATATATATAATATGACATTTGTAATGTCTTTATTGTTTTGAAACTTCTGTATGTGTAATGTTTACTGTTAATTTTTATTGAGACAGAGAGACAGAGAGACAGAGAGAGACAGTGGAAATACAACAGTAAACTGGAGGACATCACGGACACACTGAGTTAAGACATGTTCCACTGAAGCCTGTGTGCTCCCTTGGGCGACTGCCAATAATAACATAATCTCAAAAGGGTTTTCTAATGATCAATTAGCCTTTTAAAATGATAAACTTGGATTAGCTAACACAACGTGCCATTGGACCACAGGAGTGATGGTTGCTGATAATGGGCCTCTGTACACCTATGTAGATATTCCATTAAAAATCCACCGTTTCCAGCTACAAATCATTTACAACATTAACAATGTCTACACTGTATTTCTGATCAATTTGATATCATTTGTTTTGTACAGAAAATGTGCTTTTCTTTCAAAAACAAGGACATTTCTAAGCAACTTTTGAATGGTAGTATAAATCACTGTGTCTTGAGGAGATGGGAGAGGCGGGACTTGCATCGTGCATCACAAATAGAACCAAATTCTATTTTAGCGCCTGGCAACGCGGATGCTGGCAATGAATGAATAAACAACCACGCTGCTCGCCAGCATCCGCGTTGCCAGGCGCTAAAATAGAACTTGGTTCTATTTGTGATGCACGATGCAAGTCCCGCCTCTCCCATCTCCTCAAGACACAGTGATTTGGCATTGGAGAAATATGAGAAAATGAACTCATAGGCTTATGTCTCTGTCCATTCTTCAGCCTGTAATTTCGGTAATTTGTGTGGTACTAAATAAATATTCTGCTAATATGTAAAATGATGTAGAATTGCATGAAATATTGATAAAAAACTTTTTTTGTTTGTTTTGTTATCGTACCTGCAAATAAGATGATAGATTTACTGATTTACTGTAAAATACACCTTGCCACTCTTACTCTTGTCCACGGTGGTCTGCCAACTCACAACCTACATACATTACAGCACGAAGAACAGTTGATTAAACTTCATTGTCTAAGGCTCTGGTCTGTTGAAGAAGTGAAGGTACATTTTAGACATGTTTTCAGCTGTCCACTTTGTTTTAGTCATTATTTTGGGTGTCTGGACTGTCACATTTATTGCATTTTTGTGTTTTGTTAAGTGAGAGTTTAGGTCAAATATATTTTTGCTGAAAGGAGGAGGGGCCATCCATTTACATTTCAGAGAGGTGAAGTGACCCTTATGATAAATAACATTCACTCTCTACCAGCAACTTAATAAGAACACAGCACTCAACAGACAGGAGTTTTAACCTTATGATAAATAACATTCACTCTCTACCAGCAACTTAATAAGAACACAGCACTCAACAGACAGGAGTTTTAACCTTATGATAAATAACATTCACTCTCTACCAGCAACTTAATAAGAACACAGCACTCAACAGACAGGAGTTTTACCCTTATGATAAATAACATTCACTCTCTACCAGCAACTTAATAAGAACACAGCACTCAACAGACAGGAGTTTTAACCATTATGATAAATAACATTCACTCTCTAACAGCAACTTAATAAGAACACAGCACTCAACAGACAGGAGTTTTAACCATTATGATAAATAACATTCACTCTCTACCAGCAACTTAATAAGAACACAGCACTCAACAGACAGGAGTTTAGCCAGAGACTCGGGAAAATGGCCTGTAGTTATTCACCAACAAAATCCTTGACAGGAAATCCATATTTTGTTGTAAATCAACTATTTTTTCCCTCTGAATTACACACCCTTCCTTCCCTTACTGTTATTGACCTGTGTTTAAGGGATAAACCAGGAGGAAATGGGGCTGGAGATGACGTACACATTGAACATTTAACAACCACACAACTTTGTTGAGCTTTTATACAAACACATATACATTGTATTCAGACCCTTTGCCATTTTCCACATTTTGTTACATTAAACCTGATTCTAAAATGGATAATAAATTTAAAAAATCCTCATAGAGATAGAGAATCTAGTCAAGACATGTAACACGTGTCAGGAACACAGCAAGACACCAGCAGCAGCTCCAATTTCCAGAGAAACTTGCGAGACGATTACACATAGATTATAGATTATACAGGGCCATTCATAGGAAAATGTTCCTGATATTGATTGATACACATCCAGCCACCACTACTATAGATTGCCTACGACAGAGCTTCAGTAACCAAGGGATACCGGAGATGGCGGTGACAATAATTCTTCCGTTCCTCATTGAACCATCTCCAAACGGTCTGTCGGTACGTGCAGTACAGACATTCAAAGAAATAAGGGAAGAAAAGTGCCCAAGGGAGCATAGCAACAGAACTGTCAGGGGTTCTGTTCTGTTCTGGAGAGGAACACATCAATCCACAACAGGACTTTCCCTCCATACTGAGATATTATTAGGTTGTAGACTACCCTCCATACTGAGATATTATTAGGTTGTAGACTACCCTCCATACTGAGATATTATTAGGTTGTAGACTACCCTCCATACTGAGATGTTATTAGGTTGTAGACTACCCTCCATACTGAGATGTTATTATGTTGTAGACTACCCTCCATACTGAGATGTCATTAGGTTGTAGACTACCCTCCATACTGAGATGTTATTAGGTTGTAGACTACCCTCCATACTGAGATGTTATTAGGTTGTAGACCACCCTCCATACTGAGATGTTATTAGGTTGTAGACTACCCTCCATACTGAGATGTTATTAGGTTGTAGACTACCCTCCATACTGAGATGTTATTAGGTTGTAGACCACCCTCCATACTGAGATGTTATTAGGTTGTAGACTACCCTCCATACTGAGATGTTATTAGGTTGTAGACTCTATACTGAGATGTTATTAGGTTGTAGACTACCCTCCATACTGAGATGTTATTAGGTTGTAGACTACCCTCCATACTGAGATGTTATTAGGTTGTAGACTACCCTCCATACTGAGATGTTATTAGGTTGTAGACTACCCTCCATACTGGACCTACTGGGATGTTATTGGGTTGTAGACTACCCTCCATACTGGACCTACTGGGATGTTATTGGGTTGTAGACTACCCTCCATACTGAGATGTTATTAGGTTGTAGACTACCCTCCATACTGGACCTACTGGGATGTTATTACGTTGTAGACTACCCTCCATACTGGGAAGTTATTAGATTGTAGACTACCCTCCATACTATTCCAGAACCCTCCATACTATTCCAGAACTGTTCTAGAACGGTCCCAGAACTGTTCCAGAACTGTCCCAGAACTATTCCAGAACTGTTCTAGAACGGTCCCAGAACTGTTCCAGAATGGTCCCAGAACTATTCCAGAACTATTCCAGAATGGTCCCAAAACTATTACAGAACTATTCCAGAACTATTGTCAGGTCAAGGATTTTAGAAGTTTTAAAAACCATTTATCCAAACCAGACCTCAAACCAGATTGGAAATGGAAACTAAATGAATCAACTCCAGACAGATCCTCAACACCAAAATCTGACAGTAAACACATACAATTATCAGGGAGTAGACAATCAATGAATGTGAATATTGTAAAAGTCTATTTCACAACATTTTTGTTGCCATATTTAAAGCTCCAATGTTTCATAACCTTGTCATGTTATTGGCACATAAAACACTTCCCTTCAATTTGAATAAGAGCCTTTTCTGACAGTCTTTTATATTGTTCTGACAATCCACACAAACGCTGTCAGTGCAGAGGTAGTTAATGTGCTCGGTAACTGCAAAATGAAATAATAACATGGACTTTTGGGGAACATTTCCCAATCTGTCTCCTTCCGTCATGGTTGAATGAATGAGCAAAATGAGTTTGATATTGGAGGCCGACGTAACATCCTCATTTGTTTCCCTGTGACAGAGTCTTTCAGGCAATGAGGGGTAAACTCAAGTCAGAATGAAAAATAACCAATAAGCTCCTTCCACTCTCTATCTATCTGTATCCATATTATTAATGGCCACAATGAGGCTAGAATTGAAAACTAACTGACAGCTTGGCTAGAAAAGCAAGGCAGCAGCGATTCGTTATGTATTCCCTATGTACGTTATGTTCGTTATGTATTCCCTATGTACGTTATGTACGTTATGTATTCCCTATGTACGTTATGTATTCCCTATGTACGTTATGTACGTTATGTATTCCCTATGTACGTTATGTACGTTATGTATTCCCTATGTACGTTATGTTCGTTATGTATTCCCTATGTACGTTATGTACGTTATGTATTCCCTATGTACGTTATGTATTCCCTATGTACGTTATGTTCGTTATGTATTCCCTATGTACGTTATGTATTCGTTATGTATTCCCTATGTACGTTATGTATTCCCTATGTACGTTATGTATTTATGTATTCCCTATGTTATGTATTCCCTATGTACGTTATGTATTCCCTATGTTTATGTATTCCGTATGTACGTTATGTATTCCCGTTATGTATTCCTATGTTATGTTATGTATTCCCTATGTATTCCCGTTATGTATTCCCTATGTACGTTATGTACGTTATGTATTCCCTATGTACGTTATGTATTCGTTATGTATTCCCTATGTATTCCCTATGTACGTTATGTATTCCCTATGTGTTATGTATTCCCTATGTACGTTATGTATTATGTATTCCCTATGTACGTTATGTATTCCCTATGTACGTTATGTATTCCCTATGTACGTTATGTACGTTATGTATTCCCTATGTACGTTATGTATTCCCTATGTACGTTATGTGTTATGTATTCCCTATGTACGTTATGTACGTTATGTATTCCCTATGTACGTTATGTATTCCCTATGTACGTTATGTATTCCCTATGTACGTTATGTATTCCCTATGTACGTTATGTACGTTATGTATTCCCTATGTACGTTATGTATTCCCTATGTACGTTATGTATTCCCTATGTACGTTATGTATTCCCTATGTACGTTATGTATTCGTTATGTATTCCCTATGTACGTTATGTTTCCCTATGTTCGTTATGTATTCCCTATGTACGTTATGTATTCCCTATGTACGTTATGTATTCCCTATGTACGTTATGTATTCCCTATGTACGTTATGTATTCCCTATGTACGTTATGTATTCCCTATGTACGTTATGTTCGTTATGTATTCCCTATGTACGTTATGTATTCCCTATGTACGTTATGTATTCCCTATGTTATGTATTCCCTATGTTATGTATTCCCTATGTTATGTTATGTATTCCCTATGTACGTTATGTATTCCCTATGTACGTTATGTATTCCCTATGTACGTTATGTATTCCCTATGTACGTTATGTATTCCCTATGTTATGTATTCCCTATGTATGTATTCCCTATATGTATTCCTATGTATGCCCTATTACCTTATGTATTCCCTATGTACGTTATGTATTCCCTATGTACGTTATGTATTCCCTATGTACGTTATGTTATGTATTCCCTATGTACGTTATATTCCCTATGTATTCCCTATATGCGTTATGTATTCTATGTACGTATGTTCGTTATGTATTCCCTATGTACGTTATGTTATGTATTCCCTATGTACGTTATGTATTCGTTATGTATTCCCTATGTACGTTATGTACGTTATGTATTCCCTATGTACGTTATGTATTCCCTATGTACGTTATGTATTCCCTATGTACGTTATGTATTCCCTATGTATGTTATGTATTCCCTATGTACGTTATGTATGTTATGTATTCCCTATGTTATGTGCGTTATGTATTCCCTATGTACGTTATGTATTCCCTATGTATTATGTATTCCCTATGTACGTTATGTATTCCCTATGTATTCCCTTATGTACGTTATGTATTCCCTATGTATTCCCTAAATGTTATGTATTCCCTATGTATTATGTATTCCCTATGTACGTTATGTATTCCCTATGTACCCTTATGTTATGTACGTTATGTATTCCCTATGTACGTTATGTATGTATTCCCTATGTTATGTTTCCCTATGTACGTTATGTATTCCCTATGTACGTTATGTATTCCCTATGTATCCCTATGTACGTTATGTATTCGTTATGTATTCCCTATGTTATGTTATGTACGTTATGTATTCCCTATATTATGTATTCCCTATGTTATGTATTCCCTATGTACGTTATGTATTCCCTATGTTATTATGTATTCCCTATGTATTCCCTATGTACGTTATGTATTCCTATGTACGTTATGTATTCCCTATATGTATTCCCTATGTACGTTATGTATTCCCTATGTATTATGTATTCCCTATGTACGTTATGTATTCCCTATGTACGTTATGTATGTATTCCCTATGTACGTTATGTATGTTATGTATTCCCTATGTATTCGTTATGTATTCCCTATGTACGTTATGTATTCCCTATGTACGTTATGTATTCCCTATGTACGTTACGTTATGTATTCCCGTTATGTATTCCCTATGTATTCGTATGTATTCCCTATGTTACGTTATGTATTATGTATTCCCTATATACGTTATGTACGTTATGTATTCCCTATGTATGTATTATGTATTCCCTATGTACGTTATGTATTCCCTATATGTACGTTATGTATTCCCTATGTACGTTATGTATTCCCTATGTACGTTATGTATTCCCTATGTATTATGTATTCCCTATGTACGTTATGTATTCCCTATGTACGTTATGTATTTATGTATTCCCTATGTATGTATTCGTTATGTACATTATGTATTCCCTATGTATTCGTTATGTATTCCCTATGTAATGTTATGTATTCCCTATGTACGTTATGTATTTATGTATTCCCTATGTACGTTATGTATATGTACGTTATGTATTCCCTATGTACCTATGTATTCCCTTATGTTATGCGTTATGTATTCCCTATGTACGTTATGTATTCCCTATGTACGTTATGTATTCCCTATGTACGCTATGTATGTTATGTATTCGTTATGTATTCGTTATGTATTCGTTATGTATGTTATGTACATTATTCCCTATGTACGTTATGTATTCGCTATGTATTCGTTATGTATTCCCTATGTATTCACTATGTATTCGTTATGTATGTTATGTACGTTATGTATTCGCTATGTATGTAATATATTCGTTATGCATGTTATGTTCGTTATGTATGTTATCAAAGACAGGAAGAGGAAGGTATGAACATTTTACATAGAGGAATGGCGTATTTACAGCTGACAACACCACACTTCTGGATTAATCTTCTTCTCCCCTCACGAGCACAGTAAGTGCAGCCATGAGCTGCAATTTAAAGACAGTCCACGGCGAGTGGGAAACCCACCTCTACATTACCATCCTATTGGCCAATTTACAATCATTGGAGAATAAATTAGATGAGCTCCGTTCAAGACTATCCTACCAACGAGACATTAAAACTGTAATATCTTATGTTTCACCGAGTCGTGGTTGAACGACGACACAGATAACATACAGCTGGCTGGGTTTTTGGTCCATCGGCAGGTTAGAAAAGATACTTCCGGTAAGACAAGGGGTGGCGCTATGTGTCAATTTGTCAATAACAGCTGGTGTGTGAAATCAAATATTAAGGAAGTCTTGAGATTTTGCTTGCCTGAGGTAGAGTATCTCATGATAAACTGTAGACCACACTATTTTACCAAGAGAGTCTATATGTTTTCGTAGCTGTCTATTTACCACCACAAACCGATGGTGGCACTAAGACCGCACTCAACCAGCTGTATAAAGCCATAAGCAAACAAGAAAATGCTCATCCAGAGGTGGCGCTCCTAGTGGCCGGAGACTTTAATGCAGGGAAACTTAAATCAGTTTGACCTCAATTCTACCAGCATGTCACATGTGCAACCAGAGGGAAAAAAACTCTAGACCACCTTTACTCCTCATGTCATGTTTTGTCTTAGATTGTCTTGTCATTATGCTTTCCCTTCTGTTCGTTTCCCCCTGCTGGTCTTATTAGGTTCGTTCCCTTTTTCTATCCCTCTCTCTCCCCCTCCCTCTCTCTCCCCCTCCCTCTCTCTCCTCTCTCTATCGTTCCGTTCCTGCTCCCAGCTGTTCCTATTCCCCTAATCATCATTTAGTCTTCCCACACCTGTTCCTTATCTTTTCCCCTGATTAGAGTCCCTATTTCTTCCCTTGTTTTCCGTTCCTGTCCTGTCGGATCCTTGTCTATTGTTCACCGTGCTGTGTCTATGTATTGCCCTGTCGTGTCGTGTTTCCCTCAGATGCTGCGTGGTGAGCAGGTGTCTGAGTCTGCTGCGTTCAAGTGCCTTCCCGAGGCAACCTGCAGTTCTTGATCAAGTCTCCAGTCTGTTCTCGTCATGACAGAGTGCTCCACGAGTATTTATGCCTTTTGTTTGTAAAGTAACTTTACTGGATTAAAGACTCTGTTTTCGCCAAGTCGCTTTTGGGTCCTCATTCACCTGCATAACACCTCACACAGAGATGCATACAAAGCTCTAGACCACCTTTACTCCTCACACAGAGATGCATACAAAACTCTCCCTTGCCCTCCATTTGGAAAATCTGACCATAATTCTATCCTCCTCATTTCTGTTTACAAGCAAAAAACTAAAACAGGAAGTACCAGTGATTCGCTGCAATAAGGAAATGGTCAGATGACGTTGATGCTATGCTACAGGACTGTTTTGCTAGCACAGACTGTGTGTCTTTTGTCAGCCTCTCGTATCGGTGACACATCGTAAATGGCTTGATGGTGTCATCCTCTCTACGCTCCATCGCCTGGACTCCCAGATCTGTCATTAGCTCTCAATGGGTTTTATAATGATGATGCATTACTGACGAGGTGGTTGAAACTACCATTACAGTAGAGATACGAGCAGACTGAAGAGGGGTAAAAGGGTGTGTGTGTTGACCCTGCCGCTGGAGTGAATGTCTCATCGAAGCACTTCCATATCAGCGTTGTTCTGGGAGGAGTAGGGGAGAGGAGGAGTAGAAGAGTGGAGAGGGGTGGAGGGAGAGGAGGAGTAGAAGAGTGGAGAGGAGTGGAGGAGTAGAAGAGTGGAGAGGAGTGGAGGGAGAGGAGGAGTAGAAGAGTGGAGAGGAGTGGAGGGAGAGGAGTAGAAGAGTGGAGAGGAGTAGGGGAGAGGAGGAGTAGAAGAGTGGAGAGGAGGGGAGGGATGAGTAGAAGAGTGGAGAGGAGGGGAGGGAGGGGAGGAGTAGAAGAGTGGAGAGGAGGGGAGGGAGGGGAGGAGTAGAAGAGTGGAGAGGAGTGGAGGGAGAGGAGGAGTATAAGAGTGGAGAGGAGTGGAGGGAGAGGAGGAGTAGAAGAGTGGAGAGGAGGGAGGGAGGGGAGGGGATGAGTAGAAGAGTGGAGCACAGACTGAGAGGAGTGGAGGGAGGGGAGGAGTAGAAGAGTGGAGAGGAGTGGAGGGAGAGGAGGAGTAGAAGAGTGGAGAGGAGTGGAGGGAGAGGAGGAGTAGAAGAGTGGAGAGGAGGGGAGGGAGGGGATGAGTAGAAGAGTGGAGAGGAGTGGAGGGAGAGGAGGAGTAGAAGAGTGGAGAGGAGGGGATGAGTAGAAGAGTGGAGAGGAGGGGAGGGAGGGGATGAGTAGAAGAGTGGAGAGGAGGGAGGAGAAAGAGTGGAGAGGAGGGGGAGGGAGGGAGGAGTAGAAGAGTGGAGAGGAGTGGAGGGAGAGGAGGAGTATAAGAGTGGAGAGGAGGGAGGGAGAGGAGGAGTAGAAGAGTGGAGAGGAGGGAGGGAGGGGAGGGGATGAGTAGAAGAGTGGAGAGGAGTGGAGGGAGGGAGGAGTAGAAGAGTGGAGAGGGAGTGGAGGGAGAGGAGGAGTAGAAGAGTGGAGAGGAGTGGAGGGAGGGGAGGAGTAGAAGAGTGGAGAGGAGGGGAGGGAGGGAGGAGTAGAAGAGTGGAGAGGAGGGGATGAGTAGAAGAGTGGAGAGGAGGGGAGGGGGGGAGGAGTAGAAGAGTGGAGAGGAGGGGATGAGTAGAAGAGTGGAGAGGAGGGAGGGAGGGGAGGAGTAGAAGAGTGGAGAGGAGGGGAGGGAGAGGAGGAGTAGAAGAGTGGAGAGGAGGGGATGAGTAGAAGAGTGGAGAGGAGGGGAGGGAGGGGATGAGTAGAAGAGTGGAGAGGAGGGGAGGGAGGGGAGGAGTAGAAGAGTGGAGAGGAGGGGAGGGAGGGGAGGAGTAGAAGAGTGGAGAGGAGGGGAGGGAGGGGAGGAGTATAAGAGTGGAGAGGAGTGGAGGGAGAGGAGGAGTAGAAGAGTGGAGAGGAGGGGAGGGAGGGGAGGGGATGAGTAGAAGAGTGGAGAGGAGTGGAGGGAGGGAGGAGTAGAAGAGTGGAGAGGAGTGGAGGGAGAGGAGGGGAGTAGAAGAGTGGAGAGGAGTGGAGGGAGGGGAGGAGTAGAAGAGTGGAGAGGAGGGGAGGGAGGGAGGAGTAGAAGAGTGGAGAGGAGGGGATGAGTAGAAAGAGTGGAGAGGAGGGGGGGGGGAGGAGTAGAAGAGTGGAGAGGAGGGTTCTGATGAGTAGAAGAGTGGAGAGGAGGGGAGGGAGGGAGGAGTAGAAGAGTGGAGAGGAGGGGAGGGAGAGGAGGAGTAGAAGAGTGGAAAACTCTTGAGGAGGGAGGGAGAGGAGGAGTAGATTCAGAGTGGAGAGGAGGGGAGGGAGGGGAGGATCCTAGAAGAGTGGAGAGGAGTGGAGGGAGAGGAGGAGTAGAAGAGTGGAGAGGAGTGGAGGGAGGGGAGGAGTAGAAGAGTGGAGAGGAGTGGAGGGAGAGGAGGAGTAGAAGAGTGGAGAGGAGTGGAGGGAGGGGAAGAGTAGAAGAGTGGAGAGGAGTGGAGGGAGGGAGGAGTAGAAGAGTGGAGAGGCTCTTCCTCCCGGGAGTGGAGGTTGAGGAGGAGTACATTTACCAAGAGTGGAGAGGAGTGGAGGGAGAGGAAGAGTAGAAGAGTGGAGAGGAGTGGAGGGAGAGGAAGAGTAGAAGAGTGGAGAGGAGTGGAGGGAGGGGATGACTGTCTTTTCCGATCACAACTTGTAGACTTGTTTACGTACTTCTGTGCAGTTTGTTGCCACCTGCCAACTTTATGGTTTTTACATTGTTTTTATTTTTCCCCTCGCTCAACTTTTTTCATTCAACTTTTTTACCCAGGAAGCTTTATCTAGACATGGTTCTACAGGACCTCCACCAGACGAAGCTAGATAGTAACATTAACATGATGCCTTCTAACTTCTAGTCGCTGTACTCATAATACACAGGAGAACGATGGCCTTACAGTGAGGATATCTGTGCTACAAGCCCAGCTTCAGACGCAATCGTTAGGCAAGGGTCATTTCAGTGTAGGAAAGGATGAAACAGCGTCTGTACCACCAGTAAGTACAGATAGTAACGTTAGTATAAATCCCCTGGCACGGTCCCCGCATCCGGACAACTTTCTCATGGCTTCTGGAAGGAATTGCTGTAGGAATGCTCAACCGTTGTCACTCATTAAGCCGACAGAAACTTTCAACCGGTTATCCACATTAAGCAGCGAGTCGGAGTCTGAGGCCGAGCCTTCTCTGGTCTCTACTCCTCCCGTTACGGGGTCCAAGACACCCCGAAGCTTCCCACCATTAGCTCTGACAAATTGAAAACCCTAGTCATTGGCGACTCCATTACCTGCAGTATTAGACTTAAAAAGAATCAACTGTTTACCAGGGGGCAGGGCTATCGTCGTTAAGGCTAATCTGAAGATGGTGCTGATAGGCTGACTACATCGCTCACGTCGTGTGTGCGAGGGTTGCAAAATAAATGTAGAAATCTATCTTATTCAATTACTGCACCCACACTGCTCGCGCACGCTAACGAACGTCTGCGTTGCCAAGGGCTAAAATAGAAGTCAGTTTTATTTGCGATGCAGATCGCATGCAAGTCCTGCCTCTCCCAGCTCCTCATTGGTTTATAGAAGCAGATACCCACGTGCCATCTCCTCATTGGTTATTCCCACGTGGGTGACTGAAAGACGAACGAGGTCAGTGGCGGTAATGCACGTAATTTATGAAAGTTGCCAATCGCAATATAAAGTCAAGAGAAGAAAAAGCCTAGAAGAAGGAGAGATTACTAGAAATGATTCGGTTGAGTAGAGGAGTAGAGTATGGGAGTAGAGGAGTAGAGTATAGGAGTAGAGGAGTAGAGTATAGGAGTATAGGAGTAGAGTATAGGAGTAGAGGAATAGAGTATAGGAGGAGAGGAGTGGAGGAGTAGAGTATAGGAGGGTGGAAGAGTAGAGTATAGGAGTAGAGGAGTAGAGTATAGGAGGGTGGAGGAGTAGAGTATAGGAGGGTGGAAGAGTAGAGTATAGGAGTAGAGTATAGGAGTAGAGGAGTAGAGTATAGGAGGGTGGAGGAGTAGAGTATAGGAGGGTGGAAGAGTAGAGTATAGGAGGGTGGAGGAGTAGAGTATAGGAGTAGAGTATAGGAGGGTGGAGGAGTAGAGTATAGGAGGGTGGAAGAGTAGAGTATAGGAGGGTGGAAGAGTAGAGTATAGGAGGGTGGAGGAGTAGAGTATAGGAGGGTGGAGGAGTAGAGTATAGGAGGGTGGAGGAGTAGAGTATAGGAGGGTGGAAGAGTAGAGTATAGGAGTAGAGTATAGGAGTAGAGGAGTGGAGGAGTAGAGTATAGGAGGGTGGAGGAGTAGAGTATAGGAGGGTGGAAGAGTAGACTATAGGAGGAGTATAGAGGAGTAGAGTGGAGGAGTAGAGTATAGGAGGGTGGAGGAGTAGAGTATAGGAGGGTGGAAGAGTAGACTATAGGAGGGTGGAGGAGTAGAGTATAGGAGGGTGGAGGAGTAGAGTATAGGAGGGTGGAGGAGTAGAGTATAGGAGGGTGGAGGAGTAGAGTATCGGAGGGTGGAGCAGTAGAGTATAGGAGGGTGGAGGAGTAGAGTATAGGAGGGTGGAGGAGTAGAGTATAGGAGGGTGGAAGAGTAGAGTATAGGAGGGTGGAGGAGTAGAGTATAGGAGGGTGGAGGAGTAGAGTATAGGAGGGTGGAGGAGTAGAGTATAGGAGGGTGGAAGAGTAGAGTATAGGAGGGTGGAAGAGTAGAGTATAGGAGGGTGGAGCAGTAGAGTATCGGAGGGTGGAGAAGTAGAGTATAGGAGGGTGGAGGAGTAGAGTATAGGAGGGTGGAGCAGTAGAGTATAGGAGGGTGGAGCAGTAGAGTATAGGAGGGTGGAGGAGTAGAGTATCGGAGGGTGGAGGAGTAGAGTATAGGAGGGTGGAGGAGTAGAGTATAGGATGGTGGAGGAGTAGAGTATAGGAGGGTGGAGGAGTAGAGTATAGGAGGGTGGAGGGGTAGAGTATCGGAGGGTGGAGCAGTAGAGTATCGGAGGGTGGAGGAGTAGAGTATCGGAGGGTGGAGGAGTAGAGTATAGGAGGGTGGAGGAGTAGAGTATCGGAGGGTGGAGGAGTAGAGTATAGGAGGGTGGAGGAGTAGAGTATCGGAGGGTGGAGGAGTAGAGTATCGGAGGGTGGAGCAGTAGAGTATCGGAGGGTGGAGGAGTAGAGTATCGGAGGGTGGAGGAGTAGAGTATAGGAGGGTGGAGGAGTAGAGTATAGGAGGGTGGAGGAGTAGAGTATCGGAGGGTGGAGGAGTAGAGTATCGGAGGGTGGAGCAGTAGAGTATCGGAGGGTGGAGTAGAGTATAGGAGGGTGGAGGAGTAGAGTATCGGAGGGTGGAGGAGTAGAGTATAGGAGGGTGGAAGAGTAGAGTATAGGAGGGTGGAGGAGTAGAGTATAGGAGGGTGGAGGAGTAGAGTATAGGAGGGTGGAGGAGTAGAGTATAGGAGGGTGGAGGAGTAGAGTATAGGAGGGTGGAGGAGTAGAGTATAGGAGGGTGGAGGAGTAGAGTATAGGAGGGTGGAGGAGTAGAGTATCGGAGGGTGGAGGAGTAGAGTATAGGAGGGTGGAAGAGTAGAGTATTGGAGGGTGGAGGAGTAGAGTATAGGAGGGTGGAAGAGTAGAGTATAGGAGGGTGGAGGAGTAGAGTATAGGAGGGTGGAAGAGTAGAGTATAGGAGGGTGGAGGAGTAGAGTATAGGAAGGTGGAGGAGTAGAGTATCGGAGGGTGGAGGAGTAGAGTATCGGAGGGTGGAGGAGTAGAGTATCGGAGGGTGGAGGAGTAGAGGACCCCCTCCCCTTCCTGTTATTGCTCCCAAGATGTATTTCAGGTTTGTCTGCATCTACACTCCTATCTTCACAACACCTTCCAGAGTGTGTGTGTGTATGTGTGTGTGTTTCCTGTACATTCTGTTCCTATATGGATGAATGGGAAGGGACAAACCTCTCAAACTACATTACATTCACTGTCATCTACCTAGTTTCTTCTACAACTCATCATTTCCTTGTTTCCTTGTTCCACAGTATTTCATTAATTTATCATACTGTGACATAACTGTGTTAACGACACACACACACACACAGACACACACACACTGGGTTATCCATTTCCAACAGGAGACTGATCTAATTACAGACCACTAAACTCTTGTCTGGGATATTTCCTTTTTCCATTTCTATGGGAGTTCCAGTGATGATGACTCCTTTACCGGCCCGGTCGTTACCGGCCCGGTCGTTGTGACGACAACGCGGTGAACAACGTGTGTGTGTGTGTCTCCTCTCTCTCTTTCTCTCTCTCTTGCTCTCTCTCTCTTGCTCTCTCTCTCTCTCTCTCTCTCTCTCTCTCTCTCTCTCTCTCTCTCTCTCTCTCTCTCTCTCTCTCTCTCTCTCTCTCTCTCTCTCTCTCTCTCTCTCTCTCTCTCTCTCTCTCTCTCTCTCTCTCTCTCTCTCTCTCTCTCTCTCTCTCTCTCTCTCTCTCTCTCTCTCTCTCTCTCTCTCTCTCTCTCTCTCTCTCTCTCTCTCTCTCTCTCTCTCTCTCTTTACCAAGTGGAGGGTGTTTCTGTTTTTGTGGGTATTTATTTGATTACTTTAGTTGATAGAGATTTTAGAGATACTCGAGATTTTTAAAACCAGCAGTATTATTATATTGACCCAACTGACGGCTTCACTTGGATATGTTTTTCATGGCTTCTCTCCATTGTAGCTGTGTGTGTGTGTGTGTGTGTGTGTGTGTGTGTGTGTGTGTGTGTGTGTGTGTGTGTGTGTGTGTGTGTGTGTGTGTGTGTGTGTGTGTGTGTGTGTGTGTGTGTGTGTGTGTGTGTGTGTGTGTGTGTGTGTGTGTGTGTGTGTGTGTGTGTGTGTGTGTGTTTGTTTGTTTGTTTGTTTGCGTCTGTTTGCGTCTGTGTGTGTCTGTGCGTCTGTGTGTTATATCTGAGTGGGAATGTGCTGTGAATGGACTGTCATCTGGCATTTGTAAGGGCTTGTTGGTTCTTCTTTGTGACATTTGTAAGGACTTGATGTCACCCCCCTGTTTGCTCTTATCAATCTATTCATGAACTAAATCATGATCTTTTTTAATAAGCTCGGATAAAGACATCATTTCTTTCTTTGTTGAATTCCTTCCCAGGGTTGAGCACATTCACTGACAACCCTTCAAAGGAGCCTAACGGTTCATGTTATCTTTTCAGGAAATCTTTTCTAAATTTTTCCCTCTCATTCGTCAAGGCAGTTTCATCCAAGGTTGTGTTCTGCAGAAGTCCTTAAAAGAGGAATCGTAATAACATCAAGCAAAAATAATCTCGACAATGAAATCACATCTGCCATCTGAATAGGAGAAATGAATTAATCTGCTCTGTATTTAATCTGTTGTCTTTTGACACAATCAGATCAATCAGATCAATGACACGTCAAGTCAATGACAAATTCCTCATTAATCCCTCTTTATGCCTGAAGAAAGACTGAACCATTGATCATGTTTTGAATCCTTAAACGAATCAAATTGATAGTCACCCTCATAAAGTCACTGTCTCACGACTGAAAACTCATTTGGTCTCCAATATCACTCTCTGTCTCACGACTGAAAACTCATTTGGTCTCCAATATCACTCTCTGTCTCACGACTGAAAACTCATTTGGTCTCCAATATCACTCTCTGTCTCACGACTGAAAACTCATTTGGTCTCCAATATCACTCTCTGTCTCACGACTGAAAACTCATTTGGTCTCCAATATCACTCTCTGTCTCACGACTGAAAACTCATTTGGTCTCCAATATCACTCTCTGTCTCACGACTGAAAACTCATTTGGTCTCCAATATCACTCTCTGTCTCACGACTGAAAACTCATTTGGTCTCCAATATCACTCTCTGTCTCACGACTGAAAACTCATTTGGTCTCCAATATCACTCTCTGTCTCACGACTGAAAACTCATTTGGTCTCCAATATCACTCTCTGTCTCACGACTGAAAACTCATTTGGTCTCCAATATCACTCTCTGTCTCACGACTGAAAACTCATTTGGTCTCCAATATCACTCTCTGTCTCACGACTGAAAACTCATTTGGTCTCCAATATCACTCTTTGTCTCACGACTGAAAACTCATTTGGTCTCCAATATCACTCTCTGTCTCACGACTGAAAACTAATTTCAAGTTAGTGTACTGTTAGCTAGCTAGCTACATGTCTTAACAAAATACTTTTGACAAAGTATTTTAATTTCAAGTTAGTGTACTGTTAGCTAGCTAGCTACATATCTTAACAAAATACTTTTGACAAAGTATTTTAATTTCAAGTTAGTGTACTGTTAGCTAGCTAGCTAGCGTTAGCTGGCTGGCTCACTAACTAACGTTACGTCATGTGTTGGGATTCATTGTTTACCTAGCTAGCTATCTAAATACATAGTTTGCCAGAGTGCAGAATAACTGATTCATTTTTTAACGCTCAACACACGTTGAATATGTCCGGTGTCAGTAAACGTCAACGACAACAAAGTGTAATTCAGTTGTTGCCAGCAGCACCGGTCACCAACTCTCTGGTGAAAACTGAAAACATGAAAACTGCCTAACCTGAATGGGTGTAGACAAAGAAGGGCTCTCCAATAGCAGTATGAAAACGTTGAAAGATCGTTTTTTCAAAAGTGAGTTTGAAAGTTGATCAACCCATCAAAGCAGAATTACTGTCCCATTGTCTCCTCAAATGCATGATACCATTTTGTAGCTCTGGGTCTCTACTTGTATCCAATGTAAAACATTAAAACCTTAGAATCAACCATTAAAGACTACCAGAACCCAATGGATTAAACATTGAATGAACATTGAATGAACTACAGCAGACTCGTACATTTCCCCCTGCAAAAACAATGTACTGAGAAAATGTCAAAATGTCATTTTACCAAACTACCTTACGACAGACCACGTATTCACCCTGCACACTATGTATATTTGTAAACAACAGCTGGTGCACGATATCTAAGGAAGTCTCAAGGTTTTGCTCACCTGAGGTAGAGTATCTCATGATATGCTGTAGACCACACTATCTAACTAGAGAGTTCTCATCTGTATTATTCGTAGCTGTCTACACACCACCACAGACCGATGGTGGCACTAAGACCGCACTCAATGAGCTGTATTAATCCATAAGCAAACAAGAATGCTCATCCAGAGGTGGCGCTCCTAGTGGCCGGGGACTTTAATGCAGGGAAACCTAAATCAGTTTGACCTCATTTCTATCAGCATGTTAAATGTGCAACCAGAGGGAAAAAACTAGACCCTTTTAATCTACACACAGAGATGCATACAAAGCTCTCCCTCACCCTCCAGTTGGCAAATCTGACCATAATTATATCCTCCTGATTCCTGCTTACAAGCAAAAATTAAATCAGGAAGCACCATTGACTCGGTCAATGAAAAAAGTGGTCAGATGAAGCCAATGCTAAACTACAGGACCTTTTTGTTAGCACAGACTGGAATATGTTCTGAGATTGTTCTGATGGCATTGAGGATGGCATTGTCATCGGCTTCATCAATAAGTGCATTGACGACGTCGTCCCCACAGTGACCGTACACACATATCCCAACCAGAAGCCATGGATTACAGGCAACATCTGCACTGAGCTTAAGGCTAGAGCTGCAGCTTTCAAGGAGCAGGACTCTAACCCGGAAGCTTATAAGAAATCCCGCTATGCCCTCCGACAAAACCATCAAACAAGCAAAGCGTCAACAAAGGAACCAACCATCTTAGAGATCTTCTAATCATCTCTCTCAGGCGTACGTTACACAGACGCACAACCCATGATGCCTTCGAAAAACGAGGTCATATTTTGAAAGCAAAAAACATTGACGTGTCTCGTTCCTTCAGAATCTATATTGATCGATGGCATGCTGGGTGATGGTTCTTACTGTTTCTTTCAGGGGGGTACGGAGGGATGGCTCTTTCAGGGGGTAATGAGGGATGGCTCTTTCAGGGGGGTTAAAGAGGATGACTCTTTCCGGAAGAGGTGAAGGAGGATGGCTCTTTCAGGGGGTATGGAGGGATGGCTCTTTCAGGGGGTAAAGAGGTATGGCTCTTTCAGGGGGTAAAGAGGGATGGCTCTTTCAGGAGGGGTAAAGAGGATGGCTCTTTCAGGAGGGGTAAAGAGGATGGCTCTTTCAGGGGGTAAATAGGGATGGCTCTTTCAGGGGGTAAAGAGGGATGGCTCTTTCAGGGGGTAAAGAGGGATGGCTCTTTCAGGGGGTAAATAGGAATGGCTCTTTCAGGGGGTAAAGAGGGATGGCTCTTTCAGGGGGTTATGGAGGGATGGCTCTTTCAGGGGGGTAAAGAGGGATGGCTCTTTCAGGGGGGTATGGAGGGATGGCTCTTTCAGGAAGAGTTGACTTTTAATGAAATATTAATGCTTTATTCGTTGATTACCAAACGTTTGTGTATCACAGGTAGATATAAAAAAGTATAAATAAATATCATTAAGTGTTGAATTATGTTGTTTTCAAGTCTGCTTGGTTCTCATGCAACATTAAGGCAGAGAAGGAAAGGCAAGAGAGGAACGAGTGTGCATCTCAAATGGGAACCTATTCCCTACATAGTGCACTATGGGCCCTATGGCCCATAGTGAACTATGGGTTCTGGTCAAAAGTAGTGCACTATATAGGGACAAGGGTACCGTGTGGGATAAAGCCTAACAGTACACTGACTACAGTGCTACAGTGCTATTATATAGGGACTAGGGTACCGTGTGGGATAGAACCTAACAGTACACTGACTACAGTACACTGACTACAATACACTGAATACAATACACTGACTACAATACACTGACTACAGTACACTGACTACAGTACACTGACTACAGTACTACAGTGCTATATAGGGACCGTGGGTACCGTGTGGGATAAAGCCTAACAGTACACTGACTACAATAGACTGATTACAGTACACTGACCACAATACACTGACTACAGTACACTGACTACAATACACTGACTACAGTACACTGACTACAGTACACTGACTACAGTACACTGACTACAGTACTACAGTGCTATATAGGGACTAGGGTACCGTGTGGGATAAAGCCTAACAGTACACTGACTACAATAGACTGATTACAGTACACTGACTACAATACACTGACTACAATACACTGACTACAATACACTGACTACAGTACACTGACAATACACTGACTACAATACACTGACTACAGTACACTGACTACAGTACACTGACTACAATACACTGACTACAGTACACTGACTACACTACACTGACTACACTGACTACAATACACTGACTACAATACACTGACTACAGTGCTATTATATAGGGACTAGGGTACCGTGTGGGATAAAGCCTAACAGTACACTGACTACAGTGCTATTATATAGGGACTAGGGTACCGTGTGGGATAAAGCCTAACAGTACACTGACTACAGTGCTATTATATAGGGACTAGGGTACCGTGTGGGATAAAGCCTAACAGTACACTGACTACAGTGCTATTATATAGGGACTAGGGTACCGTGTGGGACTCCGTCTCAGTTTAGTCAGACGTCTTGATGAGAACAAAGCCTCTGGAGGCAGAACATTTCACCTGTGAAAATGAAATAATGAAATTCTCTCCTTCCTCTCTCAAAGGAATATTTCCATATTTCAGCTGGATGAGAAATATATCTTGCCTTTGTTCCACCTTCCCTCTGATAACATACGCACGCACGCACGCACGCACGCACGCACGCACGCACGCACGCACGCACACACACACACACACACACACACACACACACACACACACACACACACACACACACACACACACACACACACACACACACACACACACACACACACACAGAGGAGAGGGTGATGAGAGGAAGAGGGTGATGAGAGGAAAAGGAGAGTGTGGTCAGAGGAAGAGGAGAGGGTGATGACAGAAAGAGGAGTGGGTGTTGAGAGGGTGATAAGAGGAGAGGGTGATGAGAGGGTGATGACAGAAAGAGGAGTGGGTGATGACAAAGAGGAGTGGGTGATGAGAGGAAGAGGAGTGGGTGATGAGAGGGTGATGACAGAAAGAGGAGTGGGTGATGAGAGGAAGAGGAGAGGGTGATGAGAGGGTGATAAGAGGAAGAGGAGAGGGTGATTAGAGGAAGAGGAGAGGGTAATGAGAGGAAGAGGAGAGGGTGATGAGAGGGTGATGACAGAAAGAGGAGTGGGTGATGAGAGGAAGAGGAGAGGGTGATGAGAGGAAGAGGAGAGGGTGATGAGAGGAAGAGGAGAGGGTAATGAGAGGAAGAGGAGAGGGTAATGAGAGGAAGAGTGAGAGACATGGCGTGACTCATATCTTCTCTACCTCTCTGCCCTTTCCTCACGACACTTCCCTCCTCTCTCGTCACGATGCAGGCTGCTGGGCACTAGCGTTTATAGCAGACATTAAGGCTTAATGTTAGGAGAGGGGCACAGGGCGGAGTACTCAGAGACCTGTTCAGCAAGGAGAGGAGGGCAGAGTACTCAGAGACCTGTTCAGCAAGGAGAGGAGGGTGGAGTACTCAGAGACCGGTTCAGCAAGGAGAGGAGGGTCTCAGAGAGGAGATAACAGTTGCCACTGGAGCTGAAGCTTGTCTACTCTGTTGCTAGAGTGCTTCAATCTCACTCTGTTCTCATACCATTTTGTCTGTCTCTCTCTCGGTCTGTCTCGATCTCCCTCTCGGTCTGTCTCGATCTCCCTCTCTCGGTCTGTCTCGATCTCCCTCTCTCGGTCTGTCTCGATCTCCCTCTCTCGGTCTGTCTCGATCTCCCTCTCTCGGTCTGTCTCGATCTCCCTCTCTCAGTCTGTCTCGATCTCCCTCTCTCAGTCTGTCTCGATCTCCCTCTCTCAGTCTGTCTCGATCTCCCTCTCTCTCTCACAGTTCTCTCTCTCTCACAGTTCTCTCTCTCTCTCACAGTTCTCTCACAGTTCTCTCTCTCTCTCTCTCTCTCTCTCTCTCTCTCTCTCTCTCTCTCTCTCTCTCTCTCTCTCTCTCTCTCTCTCTCTCTCTCTCTCTCTCTCTCTCTCTCTCTCTCTCTCTCTCACAGTTCTCTCTCTCTCTCTCACAGTTCTCTCTCTCTCTCTCTCTCTCAGTTCTCTCTCTCTCTCTCTCTCTCTCTCTCTCTCTCTCTCTCTCTCTCTCTCTCTCTCTCTCTCTCTCTCTCTCTCTCTCTCTCTCTCTCTCTCTCTCTCTCTCCCTCTCTCTCTCTCTCTCTCGCTCTCTCTCTCTTTCTCTCTCTCTCTCAGCCCAATGTTCCATTGCGTCAATCAAAAATTAAAACGACCTCTAGGATGTTGAATATAGGATATCGAATCTAGGATGATGACAGTAGTTAAAGTTAGCATTTTGCAGAAAGGAACTCAATTAAATAACATTATTTTGTATTATGACTTATAAGTGAAGGAAATATAGAGACGTTACCAGAGAGTGGAGTGGGGAGAGTGAGAGGGGGGGAGAGAGAGAAATGTTTAAAGAAAGATGCTACTATACGTGGGTGTGTGTGGGGGAAGGGGGGGGGGGTCTGCAGTGCAGAGTGGGGAGTGTGTGCCTGTGTAAAGTTCACATTCATTAATCATAACCTGACTTTAAGCAATACCCTGAATGACTGACTGACTGACTGACTGACTGACTGACAGGCAGGCAGGCAGGCAGGCAGGCAGGCAGGCAGACACACACACACCTCCCCTCAGGCATACACCCCTATACCACCCCTGCACTAAACATCTGACAGTCTTATTGAAGCGAAGCCGGCTATATTTAAAACCAAAATAACATTTATTTTCTACAGCCAAACACACACATTTGGATTCATGTCACGACAGTTCACTTGCCAGCGTAACAACGATAATTCACCTGTGCTTCTTTAGAGAGAACAGGGCTGTTTTTCATGTGTAGTTAGTGAGTTCCAGTGAGCCAAGATGGAGTTTTCTTTAGAGAGAACAGGGCTGTTTTTCATGTGTAGTTAGTGAGTTCCAGTGAGCCAAGATGGAGTTTTCTTTAGAGAGAACAGGGCTGTTTTTCATGTGTAGTTAGTGAGTTCCAGTGAGCCAAGATGGAGTTTTCTTTAGAGAGAACAGGGCTGTTTTTCATGTGAGTTCCAGTGAGCCAAGTGTTTTTTGGGGTTTAGATTTAAAAACAGGTGCAGTCGTGCTGAGATCAGTAACCTCTCTACAGCACCCCTCCCTACAGCATCCCTCCCTACAGCACCCCTCCCTACAGCATCCCTCCCTACAGCACCCCTCCCTACAGCATCCCCTCTCTACAGCATCCCTCCCTACAGCATCCCTCCCTACAGCATCCCTCCCTACAGCACCCCTCCCTACAGCACCCCTCCCTACAGCATACCTCCCTACAGCATCCCTCCCTACAGCACCCCTCCCTACAGCATCCCTCTCTACAGCACCCCTCCCTACAGCACCCTCCCTACAGCATCCTCCTACAGCATCCCTCTCTACAGCACCCCTCTCTACAGCACCCCTCAGCATCCTCTCTACAGCATCCCTCCCTACAGCATCCCTCTCTACAGCATCCCTCCCTACAGCACCCCTCCCTACAGCATCCCTCCCAGCATCCCTCCCTACAGCATCCCTCCCTACAGCATCCCTCCCTACAGCATCCCTCCTACAGCATCCCTCCCTACAGCATCCCTCTCTACAGCACCCCTCCCTACAGCATCCCTCTCTACAGCATCCCTCCCTACAGCATCCCTCCCTACAGCATCCCTCCCTACAGCATCCCTCTCTACAGCACCCCTCCCTACAGCATCCCTCTCTACAGCACCCCTCCCTACAGCATCCCTCTCTACAGCATCCCTCTCTACAGCATCCCTCCCTACAGCATCCCTCCCTACAGCATCCCTCCCTACAGCATCCCTCTCTACAGCATCCCTCCAAATCCTACAGCATAACAAATCTTCTACAGCATCCCTCTCTACAGCACATCCCTACAGCACCCCTCCCTACAGCATCCTCCCTACAGAAACCCTCCCTACAGAATCCCTCCCTACAGCATCCCTCTCTATCAATTCTCCCTACAGCATCCTCTCTACAGCACCCCTCCCCTACAGCATCCCTTCCTACAGCATCCCTCCCCTACAGCACCCCTCCCTACAGCATCCCTCTCTACAGCACCCCTCCCTACAGCATCCCAGCAGCATCCCTCTCTCCCTTCCTACAGCATCCCTCCCTATAGGGCAGAAAAGGATCTAGTTCTACAGCCCCTACAAATCCTAGTAACAAATTCTAGTGACATCAAAAAAGACTACAAATTCAGTATCAATTCTAGTGACCGTCAACCTCAAATTCAGTATCAATTCAAGTGACCGTCAACCCCTACAAATTCAGTATCAATTCTAGTGACCGTCAACCCCTACAAATTCAGTATCAATTCTAGTGACCGTCAACCCCTACAAATTCAGTATCAATTCTAGTGACCGTCAACCCCTACAAATTCAGTATCAATTCTAGTGACCGTCAACCCCTACAAATTCAGTATCAATTCTAGTGACCGTCAACCCCTACAAATTCAGTATCAATTCTAGTGACCGTCAACCCCTACAAATTCAGTATCAATTCTAGTGACCGTCAACCCCTACAAATTCAGTATCAATTCTAGTGACCGTCAACCCCTACAAATTCAGTATCAATTCTAGTGACCGTCAACCCCTACAAATTCAGTATCAATTCTAGTGACCGTCAACCCCTACAAATTCAGTATCAATTCTAGTGACCGTCAACCCCTACAAATTCAGTATCAATTCTAGTGACCGCAACCCCTACAAATTCAGTATCAATTCTAGTGACCATCAACCCCTACAAATTCAGTATCAATTCTAGTGACCATCAACCCCTACAAATTCAGTATCAATTCTAGTGAACCATCAACCCCTACAAATTCAGTATCAATTCTAGTGAACCATCAACCCCTACAAATTCAGTATCAATTCTAGTGACCATCAACCCCTACAAATTCAGTATCAATTCTAGTGACCATCAACTCCTACAAATTCAGGATCAATTCTAGTGACCGTCAACCCCTACAAATTCAGGATCAATTCTAGTGACCATCAACCCCTACAAATTCAGTATCAATTCTAGTGACCGTCAACCCCTACAAATTCAGTATCAATTCTAGTGACCGTCAACCCCTACAAATTCAGTATCAATTCTAGTGACCGTCAACCCCTACAAATTCAGTATCAATTCTAGTGACCGTCAACCCCTACAAATTCAGTATCAATTCTAGTGACCGTCAACCCCTACAAATTCAGTATCAATTCTAGTGACCGTCAACCCCTACAAATTCAGTATCAATTCTAGTGACCGTCAACCCCTACAAATTCAGTATCAATTCTAGTGACCGTCAGTATCAATTCTAGTGACCGTCAACCCCTACAAATTCAGTATCAATTCTAGTGACCGTCAAAATTCAGTATCAACTACAAATTCAGTATCAATTCTAGTGACCGTCAACCCCTACAAATTCAGTATCAATTCTAGTGACCGTCAACCCCTACAAATTCAGTATCAATTCTAGTGACCGTCAACCCCTACAAATTCAGTATCAATTCTAGTGACCGTCAACCCCTACAAATTCAGTATCAATTCTAGTGACCGTCAACCCCTACAAATTCAGTATCAATTCTAGTGACCGTCAACCCCTACAAATTCAGTATCAATTCTAGTGACCGTCAACCCCTACAAATTCAGTATCAATTCTAGTGACCGTCAACCCCTACAAATTCAGTATCAATTCTAGTGACCGTCAACCCCTACAAATTCAGTATCAATTCTAGTGACCGTCAACCCCTACAAATTCAGTATCAATTCTAGTGACCGTCAACCCCTACAAATTCAGTATCAATTCTAGTGACCGTCAACCCCTACAAATTCAGTATCAATTCTAGTGACCGTCAACCCCTAAAATTCAGTATCAATTCTAGTGACCGTCAACCCCTACAAATTCAGTATCAATTCTAGTGACCGTCAACCCCTACAAATTCAGTATCAATTCTAGTGACCGTCAACCCCTACAAATTCAGTATCAATTCTAGTGACCGTCAACCCCTACAAATTCAGTATCAATTCTAGTGACCGTCAACCCCTACAAATTCAGTATCAATTCTAGTGACCGTCAACCCCTACAAATTCAGTATCAATTCTAGTGACCGTCAACCCCTACAAATTCAGTATCAATTCTAGTGACCGTCAACCCCTACAAATTCAGTATCAATTCTAGTGACCGTCAACCCCTACAAATTCAGTATCAATTCTAGTGACCGTCAACCCCTACAAATTCATATCAATTCTAGTGACCGAACCCCTACAAATTCAGTATCAATTCTAGTGACCATCAACCCCTACAAATTCAGTATCAATTCTAGTGACCGTCAACCCCTACAAATTCAGTATCAATTCTAGTGACCGTCAACCCCTACAAATTCAGTATCAATTCTAGTGACCATCAACCCCTACAAATTCAGTATCAATTCTAGTGACCGTCAACCCCTACAAATTCAGTATCAATTCTAGTGACCGTCAACCCCTACAAATTCAGTATCAATTCTAGTGACCGTCAACCCCTACAAATTCAGTATCAATTCTAGTGACCGTCAACCCCTACAAATTCAGTATCAATTCTAGTGACCATCAACCCCTACAAATTCAGTATCAATTCTAGTGACCATCAACCCCTACAAATTCAGTATCAATTCTAGTGACCGTCAACCCCTACAAATTCAGTATCAATTCTAGTGACCATCAACCCCTACAAATTCAGTATCAATTCTAGTGACCGTCAACCCCTACAAATTCAGTATCAATTCTAGTGACCATCAACCCCTACAAATTCAGTATCAATTCTAGTGACCGTCAACCCCTACAAATTCAGTATCAATTCTAGTGACCATCAACCCCTACAAATTCAGTATCAATTCTAGTGACCATCAACCCCTACAAATTCAGTATCAATTCTAGTGACCATCAACCCCTACAAATTCAGTATCAATTCTATTTCAGGATCAGTGACCATCAACCCCTACAAATTCAGTATCAATTCTAGTGACCGTCAACCCCTACAAATTCAGTATCAATTCTAGTGACCGTCAACCCCTACAAATTCAGTATCAATTCTAGTGACCGTCAACCCCTACAAATTCAGTATCAATTCTAGTGACCGTCAACCCCTACAAATTCAGTATCAATTCTAGTGACCGTCAACCCCTACAAATTCAGTATCAATTCTAGTGACCGTATCAATTCTAGTGACAACCCCTACAAATTCAGTATCAATTCTAGTGACCGTCAACCCCTACAAATTCAGTATCAATTCTAGTGACCGTCAACCCCTACAAATTCAGTATCAATTCTAGTGACCGTCAACCCCTACAAATTCAGTATCAATTCTAGTGACCGTCAACCCCTACAAATTCAGTATCAATTCTAGTGACCGTCAACCCCTACAAATTCAGTATCAATTCTAGTGACCGTCAACCCCTACAAATTCAGTATCAATTCTAGTGACCGTCAACCCCTACAAATTCAGTATCAATTCTAGTGACCGTCAACCCCTACAAATTCAGTATCAATTCTAGTGACCGTCAACCCCTACAAATTCAGTATCAATTCTAGTGACCGTCAACCCCTACAAATTCAGTATCAATTCTAGTGACCGTCAACCCCTACAAATTCAGTATCAATTCTAGTGACCGTCAACCCCTACAAATTCAGTATCAATTCTAGTGACCGTCAACCCCTACAAATTCAGTATCAATTCTAGTGACCATCAACCCCTACAAATTCAGTATCAATTCTAGTGACCGTCAACCCCTACAAATTCAGTATCAATTCTAGTGACCGTCAACCCCTACAAATTCAGTATCAATTCTAGTGACCGTCAACCCCTACAAATTCAGTATCAATTCTAGTGACCGTCAACCCCTACAAATTCAGTATCAATTCTAGTGACCATCAACCCCTACAAATTCAGTATCAATTCTAGTGACCGTCAACCCCTACAAATTCAGTATCAATTCTAGTGACCGTCAACCCCTACAAATTCAGTATCAATTCTAGTGACCATCAACCCCTACAAATTCAGTATCAATTCTAGTGACCGTCAACCCCTACAAATTCAGTATCAATTCTAGTGACCATCAACCCCTACAAATTCAGTATCAATTCTAGTGACCGTCAACCCCTACAAATTCAGTATCAATTCTAGTGACCGTCAACCCCTACAAATTCAGTATCAATTCTAGTGACCGTCAACCCCAAATTCAGTATCAAATTCAGTATCAATTCAGTATCAGTGACCGTATCAACCCCTAACAAATTCAGTATCAATTCTAGTGACCGTCAACCCCTACAAATTCAGTATCAATTCTAGTGACCGTCAACCCCTACAAATTCAGTATCAATTCTAGTGACCGTCAACCCCTACAAATTCAGTATCAATTCTAGTGACCATCAACCCCTACAAATTCAGTATCAATTCTAGTGACCATCAACCCCTACAAATTCAGTATCAATTCTAGTGACCGTCAACCCCTATAAATTCAGTATCAATTCTAGTGACCATCAACCCCTACACATTCAGGATCAATTCTAGTGAACCATCAACCCCTACAAATTCAGTATCAATTCTAGTGACCGTCAACCCCTACAAATTCAGTATCAATTCTAGTGACCGTCAACCCCTACAAATTCAGTATCAATTCTAGTGACCGTCAACCCCTACAAATTCAGTATCAATTCTAGTGACCGTCAACCCCTACAAATTCAACCCCTACAAATTCAGTATCAATTCTAGTGACCGTCAACCCCTACAAATTCAGTATCAATTCTAGTGACCGTCAACCCCTACAAATTCAGTATCAATTCTAGTGACCGTCAACCCCTACAAATTCAGTATCAATTCTAGTGACCGTCAACCCCTACAAATTCAGTATCAATTCTAGTGACCGTCAACCCCTACAAATTCAGTATCAATTCTAGTGACTGTCAACCCCTACAAATTCAGTATCAATTCTAGTGACCGTCAACCCCTACAAATTCAGTATCAATTCTAGTGACCGTCAACCCCTACAAATTCAGTATCAATTCTAGTGACCATCAACCCCTACAAATTCAGTATCAATTCTAGTGACCGTCAACCCCTACAAATTCAGTATCAATTCTAGTGACCGTCAACCCCTATAAATTCAGTATCAATTCTAGTGACCATCAACTCCTACACATTCAGGATCAATTCTAGTGACCGTCAACCCCTACAAATTCAGTATCAATTCTAGTGACCGTCAACCCCTACAAATTCAGTATCAATTCTAGTGACCATCAACCCCTACAAATTCAGTATCAATTCTAGTGACCGTCAACCCCTACAAATTCAGTATCAATTCTAGTGACCGTCAACCCCTACAAATTCAGTATCAATTCTAGTGACCGTCAACCCCTACAAATTCAGTATCAATTCTAGTGACCGTCAACCCCTACACATTCAGGATCAAGCCGAGTGAACCATCAACCCCTACAAATTCAGTATCAATTCTAGTGACCGTCAACCCCTACAAATTCAGTATCAATTCTAGTGACCGTCAACCCCTACAAATTCAGTATCAATTCTAGTGACCGTCAACCCCTACACATTCAGGATCAAGCCGAGTGAACCATCAACCCCTACAAATTCAGTATCAATTCTAGTGACCGTCAACCCCTACAAATTCAGTATCAATTCTAGTGACCGTCAACCCCTATAAATTCAGTATCAATTCTAGTGACCATCAACCCCTACAAATTCAGTATCAATTCTAGTGACCGTCAACCCCTACAAATTCAGTATCAATTCTAGTGACCGTCAACCCCTATAAATTCAGTATCAATTCTAGTGACCATCAACTCCTACACATTCAGGATCAATTCTAGTGACCGTCAACCCCTACAAATTCAGTATCAATTCTAGTGACCGTCAACCCCTACAAATTCAGTATCAATTCTAGTGACCATCAACCCCTACAAATTCAGTATCAATTCTAGTGACCGTCAACCCCTACAAATTCAGTATCAATTCTAGTGACCGTCAACCCCTACAAATTCAGTATCAATTCTAGTGACCGTCAACCCCTACAAATTCAGTATCAATTCTAGTGACCGTCAACCCCTACAAATTCAGTATCAATTCTAGTGACCGTCAACCCCTACAAATTCAGTATCAATTCTAGTGACCGTCAACTCCTACAAATTCAGTATCAATTCTAGTGACCATCAACTCCTACACATTCAGGATCAAGCCGAGTGAACCATCAACCCCTACACATTCAGGATCAAGCCGAGTGAACCATCAACCCCTACACATTCAGGATCAAGCCGAGTGAACCATCAACCCCTACACATTCAGGATCAATTCTAGTGACCGTCAACCCCTACAAATTCAGTATCAATTCTAGTGACCGTCAACCCCTACAAATTCAGTATCAATTCTAGTGACCGTCAACCCCTACAAATTCAGTATCAATTCTAGTGACCGTCAACCCCTACAAATTCAGTATCAATTCTAGTGACCGTCAACCCCTACAAATTCAGTATCAATTCTAGTGACCGTCAACCCCTACAAATTCAGTATCAATTCTAGTGACCGTCAACCCCTACAAATTCAGTATCAATTCTAGTGACCGTCAACCCCTACAAATTCAGTATCAATTCTAGTGACCGTCAACCCCTACAAATTCAGTATCAATTCTAGTGACCGTCAACCCCTACAAATTCAGTATCAATTCTAGTGACCGTCAACCCCTACAAATTCAGTATCAATTCTAGTGACCATCAACCCCTACAAATTCAGTATCAATTCTAGTGACCGTCAACCCCTACAAATTCAGTATCAATTCTAGTGACCGTCAACCCCTATAAATTCAGTATCAATTCTAGTGACCATCAACTCCTACACATTCAGGATCAATTCTAGTGACCGTCAACCCCTACAAATTCAGTATCAATTCTAGTGACCGTCAACCCCTACAAATTCAGTATCAATTCTAGTGACCATCAACCCCTACAAATTCAGTATCAATTCTAGTGACCGTCAACCCCTACAAATTCAGTATCAATTCTAGTGACCGTCAACCCCTACAAATTCAGTATCAATTCTAGTGACCGTCAACCCCTACAAATTCAGTATCAATTCTAGTGACCGTCAACCCCTACACATTCAGGATCAAGCAGAGTGAACCATCAACCCCTACAAATTCAGTATCAATTCTAGTGACCGTCAACCCCTACAAATTCAGTATCAATTCTAGTGACCGTCAACCCCTACAAATTCAGTATCAATTCTAGTGACCGTCAACCCCTACACATTCAGGATCAAGCCGAGTGAACCATCAACCCCTACACAGTCTCTCGGGTCAACTCTTTTCTCTGTATATATCAATGATATCTTGCTGCTGGTGATTCTCTGATTCACCTCTACGCAGACGACACCATTATGTATACTTCTGGCCCTTCTTTGGACACTGTGTTAACAAACCTCCAAACGAGCTTCAATGCCATACAACACTCCTTCCGTGGCCTCCAACTGCTTTTAAATGCAACTAAAACTAAATGCATGCTCTTCAAACGATCGCTGGTTAGACTGTAATCTCTCCTTCCAGACTCACATGAAACATCTCCAATCCAAAATGAATCGGCTTCCTATTTCGCAACAAAGCATCCTTCACTCATGCTGCCAAACATACCCTTGTAAAACTGACCATTCTATCAATCCTCGACTTCGGCGATGTCATTTACAAAATAGCCTCCAATACCCTACTCAATAAAATTGGATGCAGTCTATGACAGTGCCATCTGTTTTGTCACCAAAGCCCCATATACTACCCACCACTGCGTCCTGTAATGCTCTCGATTGCTGGCTCTCGCTACATATTCGTCCCCAAACCCACTGGCTCCAGGTAATCTATAAGTCCTTGCTAGGTAAAGCCCCGCCAAACTGACAAGGTACAAATCTGTCGTTCTGCCCCTGAACAGGCAGTTAACCCACTGTTCCTAGGCCATCATTGCAAATAAGAATTTGTTCTTAACTGACTTGCCTGGTTAAATAAAGGTAAAATGAAAATAAAATAAATAAATCTCAGCTAACTGGTTACCATAGCAACACCCACCCGTAGCACGCACTCCAGCAGGTAGCTTTTAAGCTTTTACGATACAGTACGATCACCTGTGAATTACAATAGTTTGACAGTACTTTTGGTTTGTTCCTATAGCAACGGCATACTCCAGCCTTCTCCAGTCTGAAGTGTAGCGTCAATACTCTCTCTGCCTGGATGAGTTCACTGACCCAGTCTACACTCCACGTGGACAACGTCTGCAGGCCTGTTTCAGCGTGTATTGGGATAACACTGACCGGTGCCAATGTCCACTGTGTAAAAAGACATTTGAAAGGAGACCTGATCTCAGCGTGAATACATTGATTTCTGAAATGGCTGCTCAGCTTTAAGAAATCAGCTCCAGTTAAAATCACACCTATCACCTCAGAGCAACCCCTCGTTAAACCTAGAGGATTGCCCTGTGACGTCTGCACTGAGGGGGAACACAATGTCCTGAAGTTCTGCCTGGTGTGTCTGGTCTCTAACGGTGAAACTCACCTGGAGCCTCATCATAGACTGGCAGCCTTGAAGAGACACAAGCTCATCGACTCTGTGGAGAAGCTGCAAGACAAGGTGTGTCAGAAGCACATGGGACCCCCTGGAGCTGTTCTGCAGGATCTCCCAGATGTGTGTCAGAGCTGCACTGAGACAGACCACAAGACTGTCCCTATAGAGGAAGAGTGTGGAGAGAGACTGTCCCTCTAGAGGAAGAGTGTGGAGAGAGACTGTCCCTATAGAGGAAGAGTGTGGAGAGAGACTGTCCCCATAGAGGAAGACTGTGGAGAGAGACTGTCCCTATAGAGGAAGAGTGTGGAGGGAGACTGTCCCCATAGAGGAAGACTGTGGAGAGAGACTGTCCCTATAGAGGAAGACTGTGGAGAGAGACTGTCCCCATAGAGGAAGAGTGTGGAGAGAGACTGTCCCCATAGAGGAAGACTGTGGAGAGAGGAAGGGTCAGCTGGGAAAGATGATTTAGGAGAGTGCAGAAGTTGAAGAAGATCAAACACTCAGGGATACTCAGGGATATGCAGAGAAAGACAGAGCAGAAAGTGTGGAGGCCTTCACTGCTCCGGTGCGCTGAGAGAAGAATCCAGGCTGAGCTCATCGCTGAGGTGAAGCTGAGCTCGCCGAGGTGAGGCTGAGCTCGCTGAGGTGAGGCTGAACTCGTCGAGGTGAGGCTGAGCTTGTCGAGGTGAGGCTGAGCTCGCTGAGGTGAGGCTGAGCTTGTCGAGGTGAGGCTGAGCTCGTCGAATGAAGGGCTCATTGAAGAATTGGAGCAGGAAATCACTAAGCTACAGAGGAGGAGCACTGAGCTACAGAGAAGGAGCACTGAGCTACAGAGGAGTAGCACTGAGCTACAGAGGAGAAGCACTGAGCTACAGAGGAGGAGCACTGAGCTACAGAGAAGTAGCACTGAGCTACAGAGGAGGAGCACTGAGCTACAGAGGAGCACTGAGCTACAGAGGAGCACTGAGCTACAGAGGAGGAGCACTGAGCTACAGAGGAGGAGCACTGAGCTACAGAGGAGCACTGAGCTACAGAGGAGGAGCACTAAGCTACAGAGGAGGAGCACTAAGCTACAGAGGAGAACTGAGCTACAGAGGAGGAGCACTGAGCTACAAAGGAGAAGCACTGAGCTACAGAGGAGGAGCACTGAGCTACAGAGGAGCACTGAGCTACAGAGGAGGAGCACTGAGCTACAGAGGAGGAGCACTGAGCTACAGAGGAGCATTGAGCTACAGAGGAGGAGCACTAAGCTACAGAGGAGGAGCACTGAGCTACAGACGAGGAGCACTGAGCTACAGACGAGGAGCACTGAGCTACAGAGGAGGAGCACTGAGCTACAGAGGAGCACTGAGCTACAGAGGAGAAGTACTGAGCTACAGAGGAGCACTGAGCTACAGAGGAGCACTGAGCTACAGAGGAGGAGCACTGATCTACAGAGGAGGAGCACTGATCTACAGAGGAGCACTGAGCTACAGAGGAGGAGCACTGAGCTACAGGGGAGCACTGAGCTACAGAGGAGGAGCACTGAGCTACAGAGGAGGAGCACTGAGCTACAGAGGAGGAGCACTGAGCTACAGAGGAGGAGCACTGAGCTACAGAGGAGGAGCACTGAGCTACAGAGGAGCACTGAGCTACAGAGGAGCACTGAGCTACAGAGGAGCACTGAGCTACAGAGGAGTACTGAGCTACAGAGGAGTACTGAGCTACAGAGGAGCACTGGGCTACAGAGGAGGAGCACTGAGCTACAGAGGAGGAGCACTGAGCTACAGAGGAGGAGCACTGAGCTACAAAGGAGGAGCACTGAGGTACAGAGGAGGAGCACTGAGCTACAGAGGAGGAGCACTGAGCTACAGAGGAGGAGCACTGAGCTACAGAGGAGGAGCACTGAGTTACAGAGGAGGAGCACTGAGCTACAGAGGAGCACTGAGTTACAGAGGAGGAGCACTGAGCTACAGAGGAGGAGCACTGAGCTACAGAGGAGGAGCACTGAGCTACAGAGGAGGACCACTGCGCTACAGAGGAGCACTGAGCTACAGAGGAGCACTGAGCTACAGAGGAGTACTGAGCTACAGAGGAGCACTGGGCTACAGAGGAGGAGCACTGAGCTACAGAGGAGGAGCACTGAGCTACAGAGGAGGAGCACTGAGCTACAGAGGAGGAGCACTGCGCTACAGAGGAGGAGTACTGAGCTTGATCAGCTCTCACACACTGAGTCCCTCTGCAGCCTTCCACCCACAAATAGCTGGTATAATATCAGTTCTAACAATAACGTGTGTGTGTTTACCGTGAGGAGAGTACAGTTTGGGCTGGACGAGGCTTGGGATGAAGAGATGGAGAAGTTCCCTGCCATCAAGCTGAAGTGTACAGTATGTGACTCCGGACCCCGATACAACACATCCTCATCTCATCCTGTCTGAGGACGGGAAACAAGTGAGGTTTGGAGCACAGAATCTCCCTGACAACCCACAGAGGTTTAATTATAGAACTTGTGTCCTGTGAAATGATTCCCCTCAGTAAGAGGTGCAGGTGTGTTCTGGACTCCTATTGTGGTGATGTCACAATTACAGGTGTGTTCTGGACTCCTACTGTGGTGATGTCACAATTACAGGTGTGTTCTGGACTCCTACTGTGGTGATGTCACAATTACAGGTGTGTTCTGGACTCCTACTGTGGTGATGTCACAATTACAGGTGTGTTCTGGACTCCTACTGTGGTGATGTCACAATTACAGGTGTGTTCTGGACTCCTACTGTGGTGATGTCACAATTACAGGTGTGTTCTGGACTCCTACTGTGGTGATGTCACAATTACAGGTGTGTTCTGGACTCCTACTGTGGTGATGTCACAATTACAGGTGTGTTCTGGACTCCTACTGTGGTGATGTCACAATTACAGGTGTGTTCTGGACTCCTACTGTGGTGATGTCACAATTACAGGTGTGTTCTGGACTCCTACTGTGGTGATGTCACAATTACAGGTGTGTTCTGGACTCCTACTGTGGTGATGTCACAATTACAGGTGTGTTCTGGACTCCTACTGTGGTGATGTCACAATTACAGGTGTGTTCTGGACTCCTACTGTGGTGATGTCACAATTACAGGTGTGTTCTGGACTCCTACTGTGATGATGTCACAGTTCCTTTATCCACTTGCTGTGACTTCCTGCTATTATTAGAAGTGTTTAGTCATTCAGTGTCAGAGATGGGCAGACAGACAAACAGCAGACTTACTCTCTCTCTCTCGCACGCACGCACGCACGCACGCACACTGACTGGGGCAGTCTGACTGAACAGACGGTGCTCTGCCCTTCAACTCAGAGAAGAGGTCTTGAGGAGAGACAGAGGGAGAGAGAGAGACAGAGACAGAGAGAGAGAGACAGAGGGAGAGAGAGAGAGAGAGAGAGAGAGAGAGAGAGAGAGAGAGAGAGAGAGAGAGTGGGGAAGGGGGGGAGACTAGCTCCACGACCAAAGGACACAGCTAATCTTGTGGAAGAGAGAATGACACACCAAATGCCAAGGGTCGAAGACATATCCACTGTTGAACTCTTTGGATGAATCCCAAATGAACCCTTTATAGTGCAGTGTGCACTAGGGCTCTGGTCAAAAGTAGTGCACTATAAAGGGTATATGATGCCACAATATCATTAACGTGCTAGACTGAGACTACAGGCATTAGTCCCAGAGAAACACAACACTCATCCATCTCTCAGCTAAATCCTCATTAGTCCCAGAGAAACACACCACTCATCCATCTCTCAGCTAAATCCTCATTAGTCCCAGAGAAACAACACTCATCCATCTCTCAGCTAAATCCTCATTAGTCCCAGAGAAACACAACACTCATCCATCTCTCAGCTAAATCCTCATTAGTCCCAGAGAAACACAACACTCATTCATCTCTCAACTAAATCCTCATTAGTCCCAGAGAAACACAACACTCATCCATCTCTCAGCTAAATCCTCATTAGTCCCAGAGAAACACAACACTCATTCATCTCTCAGCTAAATCCTCATTAGAACAGAAAACAAACACTATATTCATCCTCTCGCTTTCATTAGTCCCAACAAACACAACACTGTCCATCTCTCAAAATGCTAAATCCTCATTAGTCCCAGAGAAAACAAGCCCTCTCATCCATTCCCTCCCTAAATGGATTAAACAAAAACACAACCCTTCATGCTACACAGAATGACTATCATTCATCTGATAACTGTTAATATGAAGTCTGTTGTATAAAATGACTATCATTCATCTGATAACAAATATGAAGTCTGTTGTATAAAATGACTATCATTCATCTGATAACTGTTCATATGAAGTTGTATAAAATGACTATCATTCATCTGATAACTGTTCATATGAAGTCTGTTGTATAAAATGACTATCATTCATCTGATAACTGTTCATATGAAGTTGTATAAAATGACTATCATTCATCTGATAACTGTTCATATGAAGTTGTATAAAATGACTATCATTCATCTGATAACTGTTAATATGAAGTTGTATAAAATGACTATCATTCATCTGATAACTGTTAATATGAAGTCTGTTGTATAAAATGACTATCATTCATCTGATAACTGTTAATATGAAGTCTGTTGTATAAAATGACTATCATTCATCTGATAACTGTTCATATGAAGTCTGTTGTATAAAATGACTATCATTCATCTGATAACTGTTCATATGAAGTTGTATAAAATGACTATCATTCATCTGATAACTGTTAATATGAAGTTGTATAAAATGACTATCATTCATCTGATAACTGTTAATATGAAGTCTGTTGTATAAAATGACTATCATTCATCTGATAACTGTTCATATGATGTCTGTTGTATAAAATGACTATCATTCATCTGATAACTGTTCATATGATGTCTGTTGTATAAAATGACTATCATTCATCTGATAACTGTTAATATGAAGTTGTATAAAATGACTATCATTCATCTGATAACTGTTAATATGAAGTCTGTTGTATAAAATGACTATCATTCATCTGATAACTGTTCATATGAAGTCTGTTGTATAAAATGACTATCATTCATCTGATAACTGTTCATATGAAGTCTGTTGTATAAAATGACTATCATTCATCTGATAACTGTTCATATGAAGTCTGTTGTATAAAATGACTATCATTCATCTGATAACTGTTCATATGAAGTCTGTTGTATAAAATGACTATCATTCATCTGATAACTGTTCATATGAAGTTGTATAAAATGACATCATTCATCTGATAACTGTTCATATGAAGTTGTATAAAATGACTATCATTCATCTGATAACTGTTCATATGAAGTTGTATAAAATGACTATCATTCATCTGATAACTGTTCATATGAAGTTGTATAAAATCATCATTCATCATGAAGTTGTATAAAATGACTATCATTCATCTGATAACTGTTCATATGAAGTTGTATAAAATGACTATCATTCATCTGATAACTGTTCATATGAAGTTGTATAAAATGACTATCATTCATCTGATAACTGTTAATATGAAGTTTATTAAATGACTATCATTCATCTGATAACTGTTCATATTAAGTCTGTTGTATAAAATCACTATCATTCATCTGATAACTGTTAATATGAAGTCTGTTTATAAAATGACTATCATTCATCTGATAACTGTTCATATCAAGTCTGTTGTATAAAATTACTATCATTCATCTGATAATCATCATATGAAGTCTGTTGTATAAAATGACTATCATTCATCTGATAACTGTTAATCATCAAGTCTGTTGTATAAAATGACTATCATTCATCATAACTGTTCATATCAAGTCTGTTGTATAAAATGACTATCATTCATCTGATAACTGTTCATATGAAGTTGTATAAAATGACTATCATTCATCTGATAACTGTTCATATGAAGTTGTATAAAATGACTATCATTCATCTGATAACTGTTCATATGAAGTTGTATAAAATGACTATCATTCATCTGATAACTTTCATATGAAGTAACAATTACCACATGTATAAAATGACTATCATTCATCTGATAACTGTTAATATGAAGTCTGTTGTATAAAATGACTATCATTCATCTGATAACTGTTAATATGAAGTCTGTTGTATAAAATGACTATCATTCATCTGATAACTGTTCATATGAAGTCTGTTGTATAAAATGACTATCATTCATCTGATAACTGTTCATATGAAGTTGTATAAAATGACTATCATTCATCTGATAACTGTTAATATGAAGTTGTATAAAATGACTATCATTCATCTGATAACTGTTCATATGAAGTCTGTTGTATAAAATGACTATCATTCATCTGATAACTGTTAATATGAAGTCTGTTGTATAAAATGACTATCATTCATCTGAGATAACTGTTCATATGAAGTTGTATAAAATGACTATCATTCATCTGATAACTGTTCATTATTATTCATTATTATTATTATTATTCATTATTAATCATTGTTACCACATCAATTATTAATCATCATTACCACATCAATAACAATCAATTATTAATCATCATTACCACATCAATTATTAATCATCATTACCAGATCAATTATTAATCATCATTACCTGTCAATTATTAATCATCATTACCAGATCAATTATTAATCATCATTACCACATCAATTATTAATCATCATTACCAGATCAATTATTAATCATCATTACCTCATCAATTATTAATCATCATTACCTCATCAATTATTAATCATCATTACCACATCAATTATTAATCATCATTACCACATCAATTATTAATCATTGTACCACATCAATAACAATCAATTATTAATCATCATTACCACATCAATAACAATCAATTATTAATCATCATTACCACATCAATTATTAATCATCATTACCACATCAATATCAGTCAATTATTAATTGTCACTGCCCTTTGTCCAAATATATTATGTTTATTCTTCATTTATTTTGGTCAGGCCAGGGGGTGACATGGGTTATTGTGCTGTGTTTTTGTCTTGGGGTTTTGTGGGGTGTCTATTGTCTATGGCTGCCTGAGGTTCTCAATCAGAGTCAGGTGATTATCGTTGTCTCTGATTGGGAACCATATTTAGGCAGCCATATTCTGTGAGTGTTTTCGTGGGTGATTGTTCCTGTCTTTGTGTTTGCACCAGATAGGGCTGTTTGGTGGGTGATTGTTCCTGTCTTTGTGTTTGCACCAGATAGGGCTGTTTGGTGGGTGATTGTTCCTGTCTTTGTGTTTGCACCAGATAGGGCTGTTTGGTGGGTGATTGTTCCTGTCTTTGTGTTTGCACCAGATAGGGCTGTTTGGTGGGTGATTGTTCCTGTCTTTGCACCAGATGGGGCTGTTTGGTGGGTGATTGTTCCTGTCTTTTCACCAGATAGGGCTGTTTGGTGGGTGATTGTTCCTGTCTTTGTCTTTGCACCAGATAGGGCTGTTTGGTGGGTGATTGTTCCTGTCTTTGCACCAGATAGGGCTGTTTGGTGGGTGATTGTTCCTGTCTTTGTCTTTTCACCAGATAGGGCTGTTTGGTGGGTGATTGTTCCTGTCTTTGCACCAGATAGGGCTGTTTGGTGGGTGATTGTTCCTGTCTTTGCACCAGATGGGGCTGTTTGGTGGGTGATTGTTCCTGTCTTTGCACCAGATAGGGCTGTTTGGTGGGTGATTGTTCCTGTCTTTGCACCAGATAGGGCTGTTTGGTGGGTGATTGTTCCTGTCTTTTCACCAGATAGGGCTGTTTGGTGGGTGATTGTTCCTGTCTTTTGTTTGCACCAGATGGGGCTGTTTGGTGGGTGATTGTTCCTGTCTTTGTGTTTGCACCAGATAGGGCTGTTTGGTGGGTGATTGTTCCTGTCTTTTCACCAGATGGGGCTGTTTGGTGGGTGATTGTTCCTGTCTTTGTACCAGATGGGGCTGTTTGGTGGGTGATTGTTCCTGTCTTTGCACCAGATGGGGCTGTTTGGTGGGTGATTGTTCCTGTCTTTGTGTTTGCACCAGATGGGGCTGTTTGGTGGGTGATTGTTCCTGTCTTTGCACCAGATAGGGCTGTTTGGTGGGTGATTGTTCCTGTCTTTGCACCAGATGGGGCTGTTTGGTGGGTGATTGTTCCTGTCTTTGTGTTTGTACCAGATGGGGCTGTTTGGTGGGTGATTGTTCCTGTCTTTGTGTTTGCACCAGATAGGGCTGTTTGGTGGGTGATTGTTCCTGTCTTTGCACCAGATGGGGCTGTTTGGTGGGTGATTGTTCCTGTCTTTGTGTTTGCACCAGATAGGGCTGTTTGGTGGGTGATTGTTCCTGTCTTTGCACCAGATAGGGCTGTTTGGTGGGTGATTGTTCCTGTCTTTGCACCAGATGGGCTGTTTGGTGGGTGATTGTTCCTGTCTTTGCACCAGATAGGGCTGTTTGGTGGGTGATTGTTCCTGTCTTTGTGTTTGCACCAGATAGGGCTGTTTGGTGGGTGATTGTTCCTGTCTTTGCACCAGATAGGGCTGTTTGGTGGGTGATTGTTCCTGTCTTTGTGTTTGCACCAGATAGGGCTGTTTCGGTTTTCATTATTTTCGTAGTTTCTGTATGTATAGTTTTTCCTTCATTAAAATATCATGAATCATCATCACGCTGCATTTTGGTCCGATCCTTGTTCTACCTCTTCGTCAGAGGAGGAGATAGAAGAGAACCGTTACATTAATCATCATTACCACATCAATTATTAATCATCATTACCACATCAATACCAGTCAATTATTAATCATCATTACCACATCAATACCAGTCAATTATTAATCATCATTACCTCATCAATACCAGTCAATTATTAATCATCATTACCACATCAATTATTAATCATCATTACCACATCAATACCAGTCAATTATTAATCATCATTACCACATCAATACCAGTCAATTATTAATCATCATTACCTCATCAATACCAGTCAATTATTAATCATCATTACCACATCAATATCAGTCAATTATTAATCATCATTACCTCATTAGTCTCATTCTGAATGTCGGCTACTCCTTGATATCTACAAGAACCCTAACCCTTATTGATGAATCAGCAATACACAAATTGGCTTAATGACATCACAAAATAATAAACCATATGGACAGGGTTATTCTTTAGATCCCCAAGGACCATTCTTAACATTCCTATCTTACTATTGGTAATATTGTTCCCATATTCACTATCTGTACAAAAAGGTTTTGGCAGAAAAAAAACTCTCTCTCTCTATACACAAAGAGGTTTCAGTCTTCCAATACTGCAGGGCAAGAGTTTCTGCAAACTATTTATGACCGGCTGTTCAGTCATGAAACCAGCCCCCCTCTCCTCTCCTATGGAAGAGGGGGGGGGGGTCTGGCTATCTGTCAGCCATTTGTAAAGCTTATCTGGCACTTTTGATCCTCACCAAGGAGAGAGAGTCATGACACTGTATATAGGTGAAATGTGTTCTATAGATTGGCCTTGACTCTCTCCCTCGGCCACGCCCCCCTGCCGATATCATACACAACTAAGCATATGGATCAGTCTAAACAGATATATGGATCAGTCTAAACAGATATCAGTCTAAACACAAAACTAATGGATCATATGGATCAGTCTAAACAGATATATGGATCAGTCTAAACAGATATATGGATCAGTCTAAACAGATATATGGATCAGTCTAAACAGATACATTGAGATATATGGATCAGTCTAAACAGATACATTGAGATATATGGATCAGTCTAAACAGATACATTGAGATATATGGATCAGTCTAAACAGATATATGGATCAGTCTAAACAGATATATGGATCAGTCTAAACAGATATATGGATCAGTCTAAACAGATATATGGATCAGTCTAAACAGATATATGGATCAGTCTAAACAGATACATTGAGATATATGGATCAGTCTAAACAGATACATTGAGATATATGGATCAGTCTAAACAGATACATTGAGATATATGGATCAGTCTAAACAGATACATTGAGATGGATCAGTCTAAACAGATACATTGAGATATATGGATCAGTCTAAACAGATATATGGATCAGTCTAAACAGATACATTGAGATATATGGATCAGTCTAAACAGATACATTGAGATATATGGATCAGTCTAAACAGATACATTGAGATATATGGATCAGTCTAAACAGATACATTGAGATATATGGATCAGTCTAAACAGATACATTGAGATATATGGATCAGTCTAAACAGATACATTGAGATATATGGAAACAGATACATTGAGATATATGGATCAGTCTAAACATACATTGAGATATATGGATCAGTCTAAACAGATACATTGAGATATATGGATCAGTCTAAACAGATACATTGAGATATATGGATCAGTCTAAACAGATACATTGAGATATATGGATCAGTCTAAACAGATACATTGAGATATATGGATCAGTCTAAACAGATACATTGAGATATATGGATCAGTCTAAACAGATACATTGAGATATATGGATCAGTCTAAACAGATACATTGAGATATATGGATCAGTCTAAACAGATACATTGAGATATATGGATCAGTCTAAACAGATACATTGAGATATATGGATCAGTCTAAACAGATACATTGAGATATATGGATCAGTCTAAACAGATACATTGAGATATATGGATCAGTCTAAACAGATACATTGAGATATATGGATCAGTCTAAACAGATACATTGAGATATATGGATCAGTCTAAACAGATACATTGAGATATATGGATCAGTCTAAACAGATACATTGAGATATATGGATCAGTCTAAACAGATACATTGAGATATATGGATCAGTCTAAACAGATACATTGAGATATATGGATCAGTCTAAACAGATACATTGAGATACATGGATCAGTCTAAACAGATACATTGAGATATATGGATTAGTCTAAACAGATACATTGAGATATATGGATCAGTCTAAACAGATACATTGAGATATATGGATCAGTCTAAACAGATACATTGAGATATATGGATCAGTCTAAACAGATACATTGAGATATATGGATCAGTCTAAACAGATACATTGAGATATATGGATCAGTCTAAACAGATACATTGAGATATATGGATCAGTCTAAACAGATACATTGAGATACATGGATTAGTCGAAACCATCATCATACACAGATATATGGATTAGTGTAAACCCTCATCATCACCCTCATCATCAACAGATATATGGATTAGTGTAAACCCCCCTCATCATCAACAGATATATGGATTAGTGTAAACCATCCCCCTTGCCGTTATCATACACAGATATATGGATTAGTGTAAACCATCCATCCCCCTTGCCGTTATCATACACAGATATATATGGATTAGTGTAAACCATTCCCCTTGCCGTTATCATACACAGATATATATGGATTAGTGTAAACCATCCCCCTTGCCATTATCATACACAGATATATATGGATTAGTGTAAACCATCCCCCTTGCCGTTATCATACACAGATATATGGATTAGTGTAAAGCATTCCTCTGCTCACGCTACACACAGACTGTATCTCTAGTGTTTTGTGGTGTTTACGTCCATGTATGAATATTAACTTCTTTGGGGTAGGGGGCAGTAATTGGGTAGCTTGGATGAAAAACGTGCCCAAATTAAACTGCCTGCTACTCAGCTGTAAAAGCTAGAATATGCATATAATTAGTACATGTGGATAGACAACACTCTGAATTTTCTAAGACTGTTTGAATGATGTCTGTGAGTATAACAGAACTCATATGGCAGGCAAAAACCTGAGAAAAAAATCCAACCAGGAAGTGGGAAATCTGAGGTTTGTAGTTTTTCAACTCAGCCCCCATTGAAGATACAGGGTGATATTAGTTGTCCACTGGATTCAACAGTATTTAGAACCTGTTTTGGGGATTCTACTCTAAAGGAGCGGCTCATAAGGGCTCTATGAGTGAGTGGTCTGGCAGAGTGCCTCTGGCTGGCGCGCTCACGTGAAAGGTAGCTACGTTCCACTTCATTTGTACAGACAGAGGAATTGTCCGGTTGGAACATTAATTAAGTTTTATGTTAAAAACATCCTAAAGATTGATTCCATACTTAGGTTGGCATGTTTCTACGGGCTGTAACGGAACTTTTTGAACTTTTGGATTTGTTAACCAAATGTTTACCAAACGCCCTAACAAAAGAAGATATTTGGACATAACTGATGGACATTATCGAACAAATCAAACATTTATGGTGGAACTGGGATTCCTGGGAGTGCATTCTGATGAAGATCATCAAAGGAAAGTGAATATTAAAAATGCTATTTCTGAGTAATGTTGACTACCCAATATGGCGGGTATCTTTTTGGCTGCTTTGTTGTCTAAAGGCTGTACTCAGATTATTGCATGCTTTGCTTTCTCCGTAAAGTTTTTTTGAAATCTGACAGGGTTAGGGGTTAGGGAAAATAGAATTTAGAATGTAAATGTATTTTAGGTCCCCACGAGGACAGAAGAACACAACACACACACATCTTAAAACACCTCCTGCTCCTAGAAAATGTCTGGCTCTCAGCCTGAACATGCAAGTTAAGGAGAAAACTGCCCCTCTAATAGCTTCACTGAGGTAAACTGGCCCTCTAATAGCTTCACTGAGGTAAACTGCCCCTCTAATAGCTTCACTGAGGTAAACTGCCCCTCTAATAGCTTCACTGAGGTAAACTGCCTCTCTAATAGCTTCACTGAGGTAAACTGGCCCTCTAATAGCTTCACTGAGGTAAACTGCCTCTCTAATAGCTTCACTGAGGTAAACTGGCCCTCTAATAGCTTCACTGAGGTAAACTGCCTCCTAATAGCTTCACTGAGGTAAACTGCCCTTCTAATAACTTCACTGAGGTAAATTGAAAATGACAGCTGGGCTGGAGAAGAGACACCAGGGGTGCATCCCAAATGGAACCCTTTCCCTTTATAGTGCACTACATTTGACCAGAGCCTATATGAGTAGGGTACAATATAGGGAATAGGGAGAACCAACCCCTCTGTCTCCTGGCAATAAGCTTCTATCAAAACTCCAATATAAGAAAGAGAGGGAGAACAGAACAAGAGGGATGGAGAGAGAGAGGGAATGAGAGAGAGAGAGAATGAGAGAGAGAGAGAATGAGAGAGAGAGAGAGAGAGAGAGAGAGAGAGAGAGAGAGAGAGAGAGAGAGAGAGAGAGAGAGAGAGAGAGAGAGAGAGAGAAGAGAACAGAGGGATGGAGATAGAGAGAGAGGGAGAGAGAGAGAGAGAGAGAGAGGGGGAGAGTGAGAGAGAGACAGAGAGAGAAAGAGAGAGGCAGAGAGACAGGCAGAGAGATGGCAGATCCCATCAGTCTCATCAATTTTATACCAAAAAAGGAGGGAGAAGAGCAGGGTTGGAACGAGGGAGAGAGAAAGAGGAAAATATTGGCTGATGCCAGTCGTCTAACAGACTAATGGCTCCCAGGGTGTGTAGCTAGCAGAGAAGAGAATCCCTCTCTCCTCCTCTTCCTAACTGTTCTGTGTTATATGGATCGAATACTACTTAAGTCTTATTTTTTTTTGGGGGGGGGGTATTTGTACATAACTTTACTATTTATATTTTGGACAACTTGCACTTTTACTCCACTACATTTCTAAAGAAAATACTGCACTTTTTTACAGCAAACATTTTCCCTGACACCCAAAACTACTCATTACAATTGAATGATTAGCTGGATGGGAAAATTGTTAAATTCATGCACTTATCAGGAGAACATCCCTCATCATCTCTACTGCCTCTGATCTGGGGGACTCACTTAACACAGTGGTTTCGTTTTGTAAATTATGTCTGAGTGTTGGTGCGCCCCTGGCTATCCATTAATAAAATTGTGCCGTCTGGTTCGTTTAATATAAGGCATTTTAAAGGATTTATACTTTTAATTATGATACTGAAGCATATTTTAGCAATTACCTTTACTTTTGATACTTAAGTATATTTAAAACCATATACTTTTAGACTTTTACTCAAGTAGTATTTTACTGGGTAACTTTCACTTTTACTTGAGTCATTTTCTATTAATTAAGGTATCTTTACTTTCCCTCAATATGACAATTGGGTACTTTTCCCACCACTGGCTGGAAGAGAGTAGGTTCCCTTAGGCACAGATCTAGGATCAGTTAACAGCTCCTGCAGCATCTTAATTTGATCATCATGTTGTTGTAGGAATTTTCCTGCACTGGAAATACAAGCTTGTAATGTATTCAAGGTTTAACAAGGCTTCTAACGTTTGTAATATCTTTAGACTTCAGACTTGAAATGCCCAAATGGTAAATGTATCAACCCCTGCTGTAAGGATTAGTTCCCTGCTGTGAGGATTAGTTCCCTGCTGTAAGGATTAGTTCCCTGCTGTAAGGATTAGTTCCCTGCTGTGAGGATTAGTTCCCTGCTGTAAGGATTAGTTCCCTGCTGTGAGGATTAGTTCCTGCTGTGAGGATTAGTTCCTGCTGTGAGGATTAGTTCCCTGCTGTAAGGATTAGTTCCCTGCTGTGAGGATTAGTTCCCTGCTGTAAGGATTAGTTCCCTGCTGTAAGGATTAGTTCCCTGCTGTGAGGATTAGTTCCCTGCTGTGAGGATTAGTTCTCTGCTGTAAGGATTAGTTCCCTGCTGTAAGGATTAGTTCCCTGCTGTAAGGATTAGTTCCCTGCTGTAAGGATTAGTTCCCTGCTGTGAGGATTAGTTCCCTGCTGTGAGGATTAGTTCCCTGCTGTAAGGATTAGTTCCCTGCTGTAAGGATTAGTTCCCTGCTGTGAGGATTAGTTCCCTGCTGTAAGGATAAGTTCCCTGCTGTGAGGATTAGTTCCCTGCTGTGAGGATTAGTTCCCTGCTGTAAGGATTAGTTCCCTGCTGTGAGGATTAGTTCCCTGCTGTAAGGATTAGTTCCCTGCTGTAAGGATTAGTTCCCTGCTGTAAGGATTAGTTCCCTGCTGTGAGGATTAGTTCCCTGCTGTGAGGATTAGTTCCCTGCTGTAAGATTAGTTCCCTGCTGTGAGGATTAGTTCCCTGCTGTAAGGATTAGTTCCCTGCTGTGAGGATTAGTTCCCTGCTGTGAGGATTAGTTCCCTGCTGTGAGGATTAGTTCCCTGCTGTAAGGATTAGTTCCCTGCTGTAAGGATTAGTTCCCTGCTGTAAGGATTAGTTCCCTGCTGTAAGGATTAGTTCCCTGCTGTAAGGATAAGTTCCCTGCTGTGAGGATTAGTTCCCTGCTGTGAGGATTAGTTCCCTGCTGTAAGGATTAGTTCCCTGCTGTGAGGATTAGTTCCCTGCTGTAAGGATAAATTCCCTGCTGTAAGGATTAGTTCTCTGCTGTAAGGATTAGTTCCCTGCTGTAAGGATAAGTTCCCTGCTGTGAGGATTAGTTCCCTGCTGTGAGGATTAGTTCCCTGCTGTGAGGATTAGTTCCCTGCTGTAAGGATTAGTTCCCTGCTGTAAGGATAGTTCCCTGCTGTAAGGATAAGTTCCCTGCTGTAAGGATTAGTTCCCTGCTGTAAGGATAAGTTCCCTGCTGTAAGGATTAGTTCCCTGCTGTAAGGATTAGTTCCCTGCTGTAAGGATTAGTTCCCTGCTGTGAGGATTAGTTCCCTGCTGTAAGGATAAATTCCCTGCTGTAAGGATAAATTCTCTGCTGTAAGGATTAGTTCCCTGCTGTAAGGATTAGTTCCCTGCTGTAAGGATTAGTTCCTGCTGTAAGGATTAGTTCCCTGCTGTGAGGATTAGTTCCCTGCTATCAGGATTAGTTCTCTGCTGTAAGGATTAGTTCCCTGCTGTGAGGATTAGTTCTCTGCTGTAAGGTTAATTAGTTCCCTGCTGTAAGGATTAGTTCCCTGGTAAGGATTAATTCCCTGCTATCAGGATTAGTTCTCTGCTGTCAGGATTAGTTCTCTGCTGTGAGGATTAGTTCTCTGCTGTAAGGATTAGTTCCCTACTGTAAGGATTAGTTCCCTGCTGTAAGGATTAGTTCCCTGCTGTAAGGATTAGTTCCCTGCTGTGAGGATTAGTTCCCTGCTGTAAGGATTAGTTCCCTGCTTTCTAGAGTTGTTCTGGTGTTTTGTAACCATAACAAATGTAACGTACATTACCAGTCAAAAGTTTGGACACACCTACTCATCGTCTTTTTTTTATTGTTTTTTTTAAACTATTTTCTACATTCTAGAATAATAGTGATGACATCAAAACTATGATATAACACATGTGGAATCAGGTAGTAACCAAAAGAAAGTTAATCAAATCAAAATATTTTATATTTGAGATTCTTCAAATAGCCACCCTTTGTCTTGATAACAGCTTTGCACACTCTTGGCATTCTCTCAACCAGCTTCACTTGGAATGCTTTTCCAACAGTCTTAAAAGGGTTCCCAGATATGCTGAGCACTTGTTGGCTGCTTTTCCTTCACTCTGCGGTCCAACTCATCCCAAACCATCTCAATTGCATATAGCTGCAGAATGCTGTGGTAGCCATGCTGGTTAAGTGTGCCTTAAATTCTAAATAAATCACCAACAGTGTCAGCAGCAAAGCACCCCCACTCCATCACACTTCCTCCTCCATGCTTCACGGTGGAAACCACACATGCGGAGATCATCCGTTCACCTACTCTGCGTCTCACAAAGACGGCAGTTGGAACCAAAAATCTCCCATTTGGACTCATCAGACCAAAGGACAGAGTTCCACCGGTCTATTGTCCATTGCTCATGTTTCTTGGCCCAACCAAGTCTCTTCTTCTTATTGATGTCCTTTAGTAGTGGTTTCTTTGCAGCAATTCGACCATGAAGGCCTGATTCACACAGTCTCCTCTGAACAGTTGATGTTGAGATGTGTCTGTTACTTGAACTCTGTGAAGCATTTCTTTGGCTGCAATCTGAGGTGCCGTTAACTCTAACGAACTTATCATCTGCAGCAAAGGCAACTCTGGGTCTTCCTTTCATGTTGCGGTCCTCATGAGAGACAGTTTCATCATAGCGTTCTGGAAATGTTCTGTATTGACTGACCTTCATGTCTTAAAGTAATGATGGACTGTCATTTCTCTTTGCTTATTTGAGCTGTTCTTGCCATAATATGGACTTGGTTTTTTACCAAATAGGTATATATTCTGTATACCACCCCTACCTTGTCACAACACAGCTGATTTGCTCAAACGCATTAAGAAGGAAAGAAATTACACAAATTGTAATGTAGACGCTGGGAGTCGGAAAGAAAGTGGTGAGGAGGGGGGGGGGGGATGAATGAGCCAAATGGAAGCTGGGGATGATTAGTTGGCCATGATGGTATGAACCAGATTGGGAATTTATCCAGAACACCGGGGATAACACCTCTACTCTTATGATAAGTGCCATGGGATCTTTAGTGACCACAGAGAGTCCAGACCACCATTTTAACGTCCCAGCTGAAGAACGGCACCCTACATAGCGCAATATTTTTTAGACCAGAGGAAAGAGTGCCTCCTACTGGCCCTTCAACACCACTTCCAGCAGCATCTGGTCTCCCATCCAGGAACTGACCAGGACCGACCCTGCTTAGCTTCAGAAGCGAGCCAGCAGTGGGATGCAGGGTGGTAATGCTGCTGTGGTATATAGACATGAAACACATAAACAGAGTCAATAACGCCTAGGGAAAGAACCAAGCGTAGTGACAGTTATAGGGAACGTAATCAAGAAGCGGTGGTACCGAGGTTGTGTGGCCTACCACTTTGCGGCTGAGCCGTTGTTGCTCCTAGACATTTCCACTTCACAATAAGAGCAGACAGTTGACCCGGGTGCGGTTCTAGCGGGGCAGAAATTTGACGAACTGACTTGTTGGAAAGGTGGCATCCTATGACGATGCCACGTTGAACGTTACTGAGCTCTTCTGTGACTTTGCATGGCTATGTGCTCTATGTTATACACCTGTCAGCAACGGGTGTGGCAGAAATAGTCGAATCCACAAATTTGAAGTGGTGTCCACATACTTATGTATATATAGTATAGTTCATCTGTGTCGTTTACATTGGGAACAAACAAAGCATAGTAAGATCCTATTGGCGAGTTGCAGCGTGTATTTCCGTTTGGGAACGCCTCCTCTGTGAAGTGTACGTGTGTACGTGTGTATGTGTGTACGTGTGTATGTGATACGTGTGCACGTGTGTACGTGTGTGACATGTACATGTGTATGTGTGTACATGTGTAGGTGTGTAGGTGTGTACGTGTGTTCTGGGACGTGTGCACGTGTGCACGTGTGTGACGTGTGTACGTGTGTACGTGTGTTCTGGGACGTGTGGTGTGTACGTGTGTGACGTCTAACGTAGTTCTGGGATGTGTGGTGTGTTCTGGGAGTTACGTGTGGTGTGTTCTGGGACGTGTGTGACGGCTCTAACGTAGTTCTGGGACGTGTGGTGTGTTCTGGGAGTTACGTGTGGTGTAGTTCTGGGAGTTACTTGTGTGGTGTGTTCTGGGAGTTACGTGTGGTGTGTACGTGTGCACGTGTGTACTGTGTGTGTGTAGTTCTGGGAGTTACGTGTGTGACACGTGTTCTGGGAGTTACGTGTGGTGTAGTTCTGGGACGTGTGTACGTGTGGTGTGTAGTTTCTAGTTTTGGGAACAGAAATGTATTGAGATAGATCAAATGTTTCAACGATGACAAATTTAGCAGCATGTCAGCCCTCTAGTTTCACCTACTTTCCATCCTCTCCAACTTCCTCCAACTGGACTTCCTCTCGTGACCATAGTTTGGTGGTGAGAGAACGTTCTAAACGGAGTTACTTGTGGGTGTGACAGCTCTAACGTAGTTCTGGGAGTTACTTGTGGGTGTGACGGCTCTAACGTAGTTCTGGGAGTTACTTGTGGGTGTGACAGTTACTCTAACGTAGTTCTGGGAGTTACTTGTGGGTGTGACAGCTCTAACGTAGTTCTGGGAGTTACTTGTGGGTGTGACGGTTCTGGGAGTTACTTGTGGGTGTGACACTCTAACGTAGTTCTGGGAGTTACTTGGGAGTTACTTGTGGGTGTGACAGCTCTAACGTAGTTCTGGGAGTTACTTGTGGGTGTGACGGCTCTAACGTAGTTCTGGGAGTTACTTGTGGGTGTGACGTAGCTCTAACGTAGTTCTGGGAGTTACTTGTGGGTGTGACGGCTCTAACGTAGTTCTGGGAGTTACTTGTGGGTGTGACGGCTCTAACGTAGTTCTGGGAGTTACTTGTGGGTGTGACGGCTCTAACGTAGTCCTGGGAGTTACTTGTGGGTGTGACAGCTCTAACGTAGTTCTGGGAGTTACTTGTGGGTGTGACATTCTAACGTAGTTCTGGGAGTTACTCTCTAACATTCTGGGAGTTACTTGTGGGTGTGACAGCTCTAACGTAGTTCTGGGAGTTACTTGTGGGTGTGACAACGCTCTTATCCAGCTCTAACGTAGTTCTGGGAGTTACTTGTGGGTGTGACGGCTCAACGTAGTTCTGGGAGTTACAGTGGGTGTGACAGTCTAACGTAGTTACTGTGGGTGTGATCTAGTGCATCTAAAACTTAGGGAGTGGGGTGTGACGGCTCTAACGTAGTTCTGGGAGTTACTTGGGGTGTGATTACTTTACTTGTGGGTGTGATCCTGGGAGTACTTGTCCTCTAACGGGGGAGTATTGTGGGTGTGACCTCTAACGTAGTTCTGGGAGTTACTTGTGGGTGTGACAGCTCTAACGTCCTGGGAACTTGTGGGTGTGAGGTGGGAGATTGACTCTCTAACGTAGTTCTGGGAGTTACTTGTGGGTGTGACGGCTCTAACGTGGGAGTTACTTGTGGGTGTGACGGCTCTAACGTAGTTCTGGGAGTTTGTGGGTGTGGCTCTAACGTAGTTCTGGGAGTTACTTGTGGGTGTGACGGCAGTTCTGGGAGTTACTTGTGGGTGTGACATGGGAGTTACTTGTGGGTGTGACGGCTCTAACGTAGTTCTGGGAGTTACTTGTGGGTGTGACGGCTCTAACGTAGTTCTGGGAGTTACTTGTGGGTGTGACGGCTCTAACGTAGTTCCGGGAGTTACTTGTGGGTGTGGCACTTAGCCGTTGTGGGTGTGACATCCGACTTGTCGGCTAAAGTGGATGTAATTTAATAGAACACTAAGTGTCTTTCCTTTCTTCCTACTCTCCTCTTTCTCTCCATCTTTCTTTCTTTCTCTTTCCTTCCATTCTTTAATTTCCCCTCTCCCTCCTCCCTTCTTTCAATCATGATCTACTTTCCTTCATACCTCTTCCTCCTCCTCTTTATTATTTCTCCAGACTCGTTAGTTGTTTTTTTTAATAACGTGTCTCCCACGCAGAAACAAAGGGAGTAGCTGGCCAGCACACACGCAAGAATTATGTTGCTCAAATCTGGCAAGCGTGAGATTTGGTTCATGAGTAGGCACGCACACACTGACAGGCAAACAGACAGACACACACACACTGACAGACAGACAGACAGACAGACAGACAGACAGACAGACAGACAGACAGACAGACAGACAGACAGACAGACAGACAGACAGACAGACAGACAGACAGACAGACAGACAGACACACACACACACTGACAGGCAGACACACACACACTGACAGACAGACACACACACACTGACAGACAGACAGACAGACAGACAGACAGACAGACAGACAGACAGACAGACAGACAGACAGACAGACAGACACACACACAGACAGAGACACACACACACTGACAGACAGACAGACAGACAGACAGACAGACAGACAGACAGACAGACAGACAGACAGACAGACAGACAGACAGACAGACAGACAGACAGACAGACAGACAGACAGACAGACAGACAGACACACTGACAGAGACACACACACTGACAGAGACACACACACACTGACAGACAGACAGACAGACAGACAGACAGACAGACAGACAGACAGACAGACAGACAGACAGACAGACAGACAGACAGACAGACAGACAGACAGACAGACAGACAGACAGACAGACAGACAGACAGACAGACAGACAGACAGACAGACAGACAGACACACTGACAGACACACACTGACAGACACACACTGACAGACACACACTGACAGACACACACACACACACTGACAGACAGACAGACAGACACACACTGACAGACACACACAGGTTTCTGTTTTAATCATATTGACACTTTGGGGTTACAGCAGCACCTCAAATATGTATGACACTTGAGTTAGAGCAAGGAAACAAGGAATTTATATAGGATGGGAAAAAGCCAGTGTAATCCTAACTTAGTCATAATCTTGTAAGTACACAATGCATGTTTCTTTCACAACCTTTACGAAACCCTCCCACAACATGCTAGTTGAGTTGAGAGACCAGTGGTCACCGTGTGCTGTTCCACTGCAAACACAATGTAAGAGACGCCAGTGTATATCTTTCACACAACCTTTCCACAACATAATGTTATAAAGACCAGCGTTGTCCTCCTACCTTCACACAACCTTTCCACAACATAATGTTATAAAGACCAGTGTTGTCCTCCTACCTTCACACAACCTTTCCACAACATAATGTTATAAAGACCAGTGTTGTCCTCCTACCTTCACACAACCTTTCCACAACATAATGTTATAAAGACCAGTGTTGTCCAACCTTCACACAACCTTTCCACAACATAATGTTATAAAGACCAGCGTTGTCCTCCTACCTTCACACAACCTTTCCACAACATAATGTTATAAAGACCAGTGTTGTCCTCCTACCTTCACACAACCTTTCCACAACATAATGTTTTAAAGACCAGCGCTGTCCTCCTACCTTCACACAACCTTTCCACAACATAATGTTATAAAGACCAGCGCTGTCCTCCTACCTTCACACAACCTTTCCACAACATAATGTTATAAAGACCAGTGTTGTCCTCCTACCTTCACACAACCTTCACACAACATAATGTTATAAAGACCAGTGTTGTCCTCCTACCTTCACACAACCTTTCCACAACATAATGTTATAAAGACCAGTGTTGTCCAACCTTCACACAACCTTTCCACAACATAATGTTATAAAGACCAGTGTGTCCTCCTACCTTCACACAACCTTTCCACAACATAATGTTATAAAGACCAGCGTTGTCCTCCTACCTTCACACAACCTTTCCACAACATAATGTTATAAAGACCAGCGCTGTCCTCCTACCTTCACACAACCTTTCCACAACATAATGTTATAAAGACCAGCGTTGTCCTCCTACCTTCACACAACCTTTCCACAACATAATGTTAAAGACCAGCGTTGTCCTCCTACCTTCACACAACCTTTCCACAACATAATGTTATAAAGACCAGCGTTGTCCTCCTACCTTCACACAACCTTTCCACAACATAATGTTATAAAGACCAGTGTTGTCCTCCTACCTTCACACAACCTTCACACAACATAATGTTATAAAGACCAGTGTTGTCCTCCTACCTTCACACAACCTTTCCACAACATAATGTTATAAAGACCAGCGCTGTCCTCCTACCTTTCTGTAGATGATCATGTTGGGAGATTCCTCATCAGGGTCTGCTGTTCCCACTCCACTCGGGTCCTGGCTGGACTGGTTCATACTGTAGCTGACTGATGTCTTCTCTTGTTCTCTTTATCCTTTGCTCTCTCTCTCAGTCCCTCTCAGTTGTTCTCTTGCACTCTTTCTTCTTCTGTCACTGGAGGCTGGGGAAAGAGAAAAGAAGACATTAGATCCATCTCATAGATGTCTATTCTCTCTCTCTCTTTCAATCCCCTTTTTTTCTCTCTCTCTCTCTTTTCTCTGTTATTGGAGACATTAGATCCATCTCATAGCTGTCTATTCTCTCTCTCTCTCTTTTCTCTGTTATTGGAGACATTAGATCCATCTCATAGCTGTCTATTCTCTCTCTCTCTCTTTTCTCTGTTATTGGAGACATTAGATCCATCTCATAGCTGTCTATTCTCTCTCTCTCTCTTTTCTCTGTTATTGGAGACATTAGATCCATCTCATCTAGCCATCTCTATTCCATCTCTTTATTTTTTCCCTGTCAGAGGAAATAAGAACACAACACTATTACACTGAATCTCTCTCTCTCTCTCTCTCTCTCTCTCTCTCTCTCTCTCTCTCTCTCTCTCTCTCTCTCTCTCTCTCTCTCTCTCTCTCTCTCTCTCTCTCTCTCTCTCTCTCTCTCTCTCTCTCTCTCTCTCTCTCTCTCTCTCTCTCTCTCTCTCTCTCTCTCTCTCTCTCTCTCTCTCTCTCTCTCTCTCTCTCTCTCTCTCTCTCTCTCTCTCTCTCTCTCTCTCTCTCTCTCTCTCTCTCTCTCTCTTCTCTCTCTCTCTCTCTCTCTCTCTCTCTCTCTCTCTCTCTCTCTCTCTCTCTCTCTCTCTCTCGTGGAGGAGAGAAGAACAGGAGAAAAAAAGAAACCATTAGATCCATCTGATATACAGTGTCTTCGGAAAGTATTCATACCCCTTTGACTTAGTCCACATTTGGTTGTGTTACATCCTGAATTCAAAATGGATTAAATATACTGAACAAAAATACAAGTGCAGCATCTAACACTTTCAAAGATTTTACTGTGTTACAGTTCATATAAGGAAATCAATCCATTTAAACAAATGAATTAGGCCCTAAATCTACGGATTTCACATGACTGGGAATACAGATATGCATCTGTTGGTCAAAGATCAGAAAACCAGTCAGTATCTGGTGTGACCATTTGCCTCATACAGTGACACATCTCCTTCTCATAGAGTTGATCAGGCTGTTGATTGTGGCCTGTGGACTGTTGTCCCAATCCTCTTCAATGGCTGTGTGAAGTTGCTGGATATTGGTGGGAACTGGAACATGCTGTCATACTTGTCAATCCAGAGCATCCCAAACATGCTCAATGGGTGACATGTCTGGTGAGTATACAGGACATGGAATAACTGGGACCTTTTTTTGCTTCCTGAATATTGTGTGTAGATCCTTGTTACATGGGGCTTGTGCATTATCATGCTGAAACATGAGGTGATGGCGGCGGATTCATGGCATGACAATGGGCCTCGGGATCACGTCACGGTGTCTCTGTGCATTCAAATTGCCATCAATAAATTGCAATTGTGTTCATTGTCCATAGCTTATGCCTGCTCATAACCCCACCATCGGACACAATGTTCACAACATTGACATCAGCAAACCGCTCACCCACACAATGCCATACTGCGGTCTGCGGTTTTGAGGCCATTTGGAAGTACTGCCAAATTCTCTGAAACGATTTTGGAGGCGGCTTATGGTAGAGAAATTAACATTAAATTATCTGGTGGATATTTCTGCGGTCAGCGTGTCAGTTGCACTCTCCCTCAAAACAAAGAGACATCTGTGGCATTGTGAAGTCACCTGGAATGCATTTCAATTAACAGGTGTGCTTTGTTAAAAGTGAATTTGTGGAATTTCTTTTCCTTCTTAATGAGTTTAAGCTAATCAGTTGTGTTGTCACAAGGTAGAGGTCGTATTCAGAAGATAGCCCTATTTGTTAAAATACCTAGCCCATATTATGACATGACCAACTATGATGACACTGACTCTCATGAGGACTGCCTCAGGAAAGGAAGACCCAGAGATAGCTCTGCTGAAGAGGATAAGTTCATTAGAGTTACCAGCCTCAGAAAATGCAGCCCAAGTAAATGCTTCACAGAGTTCAAGTAACAGACACATCTCAACTGTTCAGAGGAGACTGCGCGAATCAGGACTTCATGGTCGAATTGCTGTAAAGAAACCACTTCTAAAGGACACCACTAAGAAGAAGAGACTTGCTTGGGTCAAAAAACACGAGCAATGGACATTAGACCGGTGGAAATCTGTCCTTTGGTCTGATGAGTCCAAATTTGAGATTTTTTGGTTCCAACCACCATGTCGTTGTGAGATGCAGAGTAGGTCAACGGATGATCTCTGGATGTGAGGTTCCCACCGTGTTGGGGTGCTTTGCTGGTAACACGGTCTGTGATTTATTTAGAATTCAAGGCATACATAACCAGCATGGCTACCACAGCATTGTGCAGTGATACGCCATTCCCATCTGGTTTATATTTAGTAGGGCTATCATTTGTTTTTCAACAGGACAATGACCCAACACACCTCCAGGTGATGTAAGGACTATTTGTCCAAGAAGGAGAGTGATGCAGTGCTGCATCACATAACCTGGCCTCCACAATCACCCAACCTCAACCCAGTTTAGATTGTTTGGGATGAGTTGGACCGCAGAGTGAAGGAAAAGCAGCCAACAAGTACTCAGCATATGTGGGAACTCCTTCAAGACTGTTGGAAACGCATTCCAGGTGAAGCTGATTGGGAGAATGCCAAGAGTGTGCAAAGATGCCATCAAGGCAAAGCGTGGCTACTTTCAATAATCTAAAATGTTTTTAGATTTGTTTAACACTGTTTTGTTTACTATAAGGTTCCAGATGTGTTATTTCATAGTTTTGATATCTTCTCAACAGTTTTTACCCCCAAGCCATAAGACTCCTGAACAGGTCATCAAATGGCTACCCGGACTATTTGCATTGTGTTCCTCTTTTACGCTGCTGCAACTCTCTGTTCATCATATATGCATAGTCACTTTAACTATATCTACATGTACATACTACCTCAATCAGCCTGACTAACCGGTGTCTGTATGTATCCTCGCTACTTTTATAGCCTCGTTACTGTATATAGCCTCTCTACTGTATATAGCCTCTCTACTGTATATAGCCTCTCTACTGTATGTAGCCCCTCTACTTTTATAGCCTCGTTACTGTATATAGCCTCTCTACTGTATATAGCCTCGTTACTGTATATAGCCTCTCTACTGTATATAGTCTCTACTGTATATAGCCTCTCTACTGTATATAGCCTCTACTGTATATAGCCTCTCTACTGTATATAGCCTCTCTACTGTATATAGCCTTGTTACTGTATATAGCCTCGTTACTGTATATAGCCTCGTTACTATAAATACCCTCTCTACTGTATATAGCCTCACTACTGTATATAGCCTCTCTACTGTATATAGCCTCATTACTGTATATAGCCTCTCTACTGTATATAGCCTCTCTACTGTATATAGCCTCTCTACTGTATATAGCCTGTCTTTTTACTGTTGTTTTTATTTCTTTACCTATTGTTCACCTAATACCTTTTTTTGCACTATTGGTTAGAGCCTGTAAGTAAGCATTTCACTGTAAGGTGATTTCACTGTAATTTCACCTTAATACCTGTTGTATTCGGTGCACGTGACAAATAATCTTTGATTTGTTTTGATATGATTCACTATAATTCTACAATGTAGAAGATAGTCAAAATAAAGAAAAACCCTTGAATGAGTAGGTGTGTCCAAACCTTTGACTGGTACTGTGTACTGGTGCTAAGAAAGTAATACAACGTGTATGATGTGTAGTAAGCTGCTAGAAGTTGATGTGCCTTACCCTAATAAGTTGGTCCCTTTTAACCTCATATTTTAGGCTACTGCTCTGAATTGGTGGTGCACATGTAGCCTATAGCCTGTTTGAGAGAAATATCTAATATTGTAAGGGCTTTCATTGTCTGCTTATATACCCCCTTTATTTATCCTACAGTTCTGACTTGGTGTACAGGGAGAATACTGTAAGTATGGCCTATGTTCTGAATTCTGTTGCTGTACATTTCAAAAACGACATCCATCCTAGCTCGCTCATTAATTCATGTCTTAATCGAAATTTCGGATTACCTCTCATCTGCTCGTTGTCCCCTTATGCCATAGCTTCTGCATCTCAATTGTCAGTTGAAACCACATGTGCAAGTCAACCATATCAGCTATGTTTTTTTAAGGCAGTAAAATTAGGCTGAATGAACTGTTTCACTGCCCGACAAGCGTACCACTGCCAGGTGTAGCAGTGGTACGATGTTGGGACTGCTGCTGGGACTCTGCTGTTGGGACAGCTTTATCTAGGCCATATCAGTTTTGTGGGCTCCGTTTGGCACCGTTATAGTGTAATTGATGTATTTTTGAGTGTTGTGTTGTGTAGTGGCTTTGCTGGCATGCATCAAAAGAAAATTATGGGGGGGTTTGCCCCACCAAGATTTACATGCTAAAATCACCACTGGCCAGGAATCATGCAGATAAACACAATTTGGGTCTTTCTACAAACTAGGGTTCCGGTGCACCATTTGGGTCTTTCTACAAACTAGGGTTCCGGTGCAACATTTGGGTCTTTCTACAAACTAGGGTTCCGGTGCAACATTTAGGTCTTTCTACAAACTAGGGTTCCGGTGCAACATTTGGGTCTTTCTACAAACTAGGGTTCCGGTGCAACATTTGTGTCTTTCTACAAACTAGGTTTCCGGTGCACCATTTAGGTCTTTCTACAAACTAGGGTTCCAGAGCAACATTTGGGTGTTTCTATGAACTAGGGTACCGGTGCAACATTTGGGTCTTTCTACAAACTAGGGTTCCGGTGCAACATTTGAGTCTTTCTATGAACTAGGGTACCGGTGCAACATTTGGGTCTTTCTACAAACTAGGGTTCCGGTGCAACATTTGGGTCTTTCTACGAACTAGGGTTCTATTTCTGAAACTATCCGCCGCCATTGTCGCAACCCCTATTACCAGCCTGTTCAACCTCTCTTTCATATCGTCTGAGATCCCCAAGGACTGGAAAGCTGCCGCAGTCATCCCCCTCTTCAAAGGGGGTGACACCCTGGACCCAAACTGTTACAGACCTATATCCATCCTGCCCTGCCTATCCAAGGTCTTAGAAAGCCAAGTCAACAAACAGGTCACTGACCATCTCGAATCCCACCGTACCTTCTCCGCTATGCAATCTGGTTTCCGAGCCGGTCACGGGTGCACCTCAGCCACACTCAAGGTACTAAACGACATCATAACCGCCATCGATAAAAGACAGTACTGTGCAGCCGTCTTCATCGACCTTGCCAAGGCTTTCGACTCTGTCAATCACCATATTCTTATCGGCAGACTCAGTAGCCTCGGTTTTTCGGATGACTGCCTTGCCTGGTTCACCAATTACTTTGCAGACAGAGTTCAGTGTGTCAAATCGGAGGGCATGTTGTCCGGTCCTCTGGCAGTCTCTATGGGGGTGCCACAGGGTTCAATTCTTGGGCCGACTCTTTTCTCTGTGTATATCAATGATGTTGCTCTTGCTGCGGGCGATTCCCTGATCCACCTCTACGCAGACGACACCATTGTATACACTTTCGGCCCGTCATTGGACACTGTGCTATCTAACCTCCAATCGAGCTTCAATGCCATACAACACTCCTTCCGTGGCCTCCAACTGCTCTTAAACGCTAGTAAAACCAAATGCATGCTTTTCAACCGATCGCTGCCTGCACCCGCATGCCCGACTAGCATCACCACACTGGATGGTTCCGACCTTGAATATGTGGACACCTATAAGTACCTAGGTGTCTGGCTAGACTGCAAACTCTCCTTCCAGACCCATATCAAACATCTCCAATCGAAAATCAAATCAAGAATCGGCTTTCTATTCCGCAACAAAGCCTCCTTCACTCACGCTGCCAAGCTTACCCTAGTAAAACTGACTATCCTACCGATCCTCGACTTCGGCGACGTCATCTACAAAATTGCTTCCAACACTCTACTCAGCAAACTGGATGCAGTTTATCACAGTGCCATCCGTTTTGTCACTAAAGCACCTTATACTACCCACCACTGCGACTTGTATGCTCTAGTCGGCTGGCCCTCGCTACATATTCGTCGCCAGACCCACTGGCTTCAGGTCATCTACAAGGCCATGCTAGGCAAAGCTCCACCTTATCTTAGCTCACTGGTCACGATGGCAACACCCATCCGTAGCACACGCTCCAGCTGGTGTATCTCATTGATCATCCCTAAAGCCAACACCTCATTCGGCCGCCTTTCGTTCCAGTAATCTGCTGCCTGTGACTGGAACAAATTGCAAAAATCGCTGAAGTTGGAGACTTTTATCTCCCTCACCAACTTCAAACATCAGCTAGCTGAGCAGCTAACCGATCGCTGCAGCTGTTCATAATCTATTGGTAAATAGCACACCCATTTTCACCTACCTCATCCCCACAGTTTTTAGTTATTTACTTTTCTGCTCTTTTGCACACCAATATCTCTACCTGTACATGATCATCTGCTCATTTATCACTCCAGTGTTAATCTGCAATATTGTAATTATTTGCCTACCTCCTCATGCCTTTTGCACACATTGTATATAGACTCCCGTTTTTTTCTCTGTGTTATTGACTTGTTAATTGTTTACTCCATGTGTAACTCTGTGTTGTCTGTTCACACTGCTATGCTTTATCTTGGCCAGGTCGCAGTTGCAAATGAGAACCTGTTCTCAACTAGCCTACCTGGTTAAATAAAGGTGAAATAAATAAATAAAATAAAAAAGGTGCACCATTTGGGTCTTTCTACAAACTAGGGTTCCGGTGCACCATTTGGGTCTTTCTACAAACTAGGGTTCCGGTGCAACATTTGGGTCTTTCTACAAACTAGGGTTCCGGTGCAACATTTAGGTCTTTCTACAAACTAGGGTTCCGGTGCAACATTTGGGTCTTTCTACAAACTAAGGTTCCGGTGCACCATTTGTGTCTTTCTACAAACTAGGGTTCCGGTGCAACATTTGGGTCTTTCTACAAACTAGGGTTCCGGTGCAACATTTGGGTCTTTCTATGAACTAGGGTACCAGTGCACATTTCTTGTCATGGACAACTGTTTGGAGCTGTTACGAAGTCCTTAATAATAATAATAATTTGCTTTTTTTTCATGTGAATACATTAAGATATTAAGGGGAACATAGATACATTCAATATGATTTGTGAGATGAATTCAAACCGGTTTAAACCTGTTTCTCGTGCTTGGAATCTGTGACATAAAACTACCTTTCTTTCTTTACATTTGTGATACTGTTGTTTGTTGTGATATCATACTCTTGAGGAATTTAACAATTGAATTACACGTTGACCCTGATCTTGTTACATTCCTGGATATTATTGTATTTTTCTGTGAACTGTGACCTCATAACATTTCGTATCTCCCTATGTGACAGTGTGAAAACAGTTTTCATGGGCAGACATTATGAATGTGATTGCAAAATCCTTCTAACAGAAAGTAACTTTACCGTGATTAATAAAACAGACATCGATACTGACATGAACAGGGTTCTTCAATAATTACACAACGCTGGTTTGATGTTATAAGCCGTTTAGTTACTTGGGGACATTATTGCCAGCAACATCAGCTGATTCTGTGATAAAGAGCTTGTGTGATATGGAACGCGATTTAACAACAGCCAAAGTGCTGGAATTAATGTTGATCTTCGCAGATTGACAGAACATTTTGGTGTCTGTGTTGTTATAGCGGTCAAGATAATTAGCCTACATCATGGACAAGGCTAGGCTAATTAGCCTACATCATGGACAACGATAAATCAAGATTCCCGAGGTAAAATTACAGTCTACGTATGTTTTGATTGTTTGTCTTCCGAATTAAAACAAAGCAACTTGAAAATGGCATGTTTATTCGTTGTTGAATATAATTCAAAAAATACAAAAAAAATTGCTTTTGTTTGTTTTGTTTTTGCCTATTAAAAACAAAAAACAACTTGATATTTCAATGATCACATGTGGGTGGGGTTAAATACGGAATGCCTGGTTAAGTGCACAGCCACTTCCTGTCCTTTCAAAGTAGGAATTAATCTTTCTAACTCCATTCTATGAATCTATTATCTATGAATTCATTGATTCATTGATTAATAGCTGCCCATACCATGCCACAGTGCCATGGTATGATTTTCTCAATTTCTGCATAAGATTTAGTGTGTAGTGACTTATTCATGAACTGCTGTTACTGTAAATGGTTGGCTGACTGCTGTATCCTAGCTACCTAACTATCCATTGGTAAACTTATTAAATGACACTATACAGCTAAAACAACAGTATATATTGCTAGACTAGAGATATGTCCCTAAATATAGTTAGTCAATGGTTGCACATCTAACCAGCTGGAATGAAGCAAGGATGTGAATAGTAGACATGTAAATATATCCTTTCACCATTTACAGCAGGTCTTCAGCTACCCAGACCATGTTGGTGTGTCCAGCTGACACCTGTGCAAATCTTTGTGTCTATAGCAGTGGAATGAAACAAACCAACCAATGCCTCGTGTCGTGCTGTAGGTCCACCCAACACCCAAGGGGTTTTGGGGTCCAGAAACAATGCCTAGCTCCTACGCCTAGACGCGTGTGGAGATCTGAGAGAACTCAGCATTACCATCAACATGTGACAATTTGAATGACATGTAGGTGTTTTGTTGTTGCTAGGAGTTATGGTCTCATTGTGCCTATCTAGAATCTTATTCCTGTAACAACAGACGGGACATTTTTACTGTGATGTCACACATTGGCTCCATTATGTATAGAAAGATCCATTTACATACAGGCGGCATTATTCCACCATTCCAGAGCGTAATGTTGCCTGGAACTCTCTGATAGGGTGATTCCCATTCCACATTCCTTTCCAGAGCTCCAGGCATTTCTGCCTCTCGCTGCTGCCAGTTGGCGCCTGACGATCGGACAGCTGTCACAATATTGGCGTCTGTGAGCTGTGGCGAGAGCAGAGGAAGAGATGAGATGAATACCCAAATAGCCTCAATGTCTACCTTAAAAATACGCTGAGGTAGAAATGGCCCCTAACCACAAATCTAGGATCAGATTACTCTACCCTGAATCCTAACCTTAACTATTATGGAGATTATATAATATCTGACTCGGTATCAGTGTGATTATGGGGAAATTTCTACCTGTTGTATATAAGACAGCCAGACCTCCAGGATGCAGAGGTGGGGTCCAAATCAAATCAAACTTCAGTCAGATCTGATGATGGGATCAGTAGGATCAGATCTGATGATGGGATCAATGGGATCAGATCTGATGATGGGATCAATGGGATCAGATCTGATGATGGGATCAGTGAGATCAGATCTGATGATGGGATCAGTGAGATCAGATCTGATGATGGGATCAGTAGGATCAGATCTGATGATGGGATCAGTGAGATCAGATCTGATGATGGGATCAGATCTGATGATGGGATCAATGGGATCAGATCTGATGATGGGATCAGTGAGATCAGATCTGATGATGGGATCAGTGAGATCAGATCTGATGATGGGATCAGTGAGATCAGATCTGATGATGGGATCAGATCTGATGATGGTAGCAGTGAGATCAGATCTGATGATGGGATCAGTGAGATCAGATCTGATGATGGCAGCAGTAGGATCAGATCTGATGATGGTAGCAGTAGGATCAGATCTGATGATGGGATCAGTAGGATCAGATCTGATGATGGTAGCAGTAGGATCAGATCTGATGATGGGATCAGTAGGATCAGATCTGATGATGGGATCAGATCTGATGATGGTAGCAGTAGGATCAGATCTGATGATGGGATCAGTGGGATCAGATCTTCAGACATACTGTATGATGTCCAGTATGGCTCTGTTGGGTTGTGTGTGTGTTCCAGGGCATTTCTGTCTGAGTTATTGGTCCAGTTGTTTGGCTCCCTGTTGAATATCACCTGGTTTAGATCATAACTTGTCCTATGGATGTCACAACATGTAGCTTGGATCATACATATATATATATATATATATACACAAATATATATATATATATATACACAAATATATATATATACACACACATATATATATATATATACACACATATATATATATATATACACACATATATATATATATATACACACATATATATATATATACACACATATATATATATATACACACATATATATATATATACACACATATATATATATATACACACATATATATATATATATACATATATATATATATACATATATATATATATATATACATATATATATATATATATACATATATATATATATATACATATATACAAATATATATATATATATATATATATTTGTATATATATATATATATATAAATATATATACACAAATATATATATATATATACAAATATATATATATATACAAATATATATATATATATACAAATATATATATATATATACAAATATATATATATATATATATATATATATATACATATACATATATATATGCAAAAATCTAAGAAAGAAATTGAGAAACCTGTCCAACCAAAAACATAGAGACCCGGAAAACCTGAGTCTACACCTTCACTATGGTGAATCACTAAAACAATACAGAAATACACTACGGAAAAAGAAGGAACAGCACGTCAGAAATCAGCTCAATGTATTTGAAGAATCCATAGACTCTAACCACTTCTGGGAAAATTGGAAAACACTAAACAAACAACACAAATAATTATTTATCCAAAATGGAGATGTCTGGGTAAACCACTTCTCCAATCTTTTTGGCTCTATCAACTATTAAAGACTACCAGAACCCACTGGATTATCCAATTACCTTGAATGAGCTACAGGACAAAATAAAAACCCTCCAACCCAAAAAGGCGTGTGGTGTTGATGGTTCCTCAATGAAATGGTCAAATATACAGACAACAAATTCCAATTGGCTATACTAAAACTCTTTAACATCATCTTTGGCTCTGGCATCTTCCCCAATATTTGTAACCAAGGACTGATCACCCCAATCCACAAAAGTGGAGACAAATTTGACCCCAATAATTACTGTGGAATATGCGTCAACAGCAACCTTGGGAAAATCCTATGTATTACCATTAACAGCAGACTCGTACATTTCCTCAATGAAAACAATGCCCTAGAGCACACAAAAAAACTATACATACCTTGGCCTAAACATAGCAGGTAAGTAACAGGTAACTTCCACAAAGCTGTGAACGATCTGAGAGACAAGGCAAGAATGGCATTCTATGCCATCCAAAGGAACAAAAAATTCAACTTACCAATTAGGATCTCGCTAAAAATACTTGAATCAGTGATAGAACCCATTGCCCTTCATGGTTGTGAGGTCTGGGGTCCGCTCACCAACCAAGACCATTAAGGATAATGGTCCTTCTGTAGCTCAGTTGGTAGAGCATGGCGCTTGTAACGCCAGGGTAGTGGGTTCGATCCCCGGGACCACCCATACGTAAAACAAAAAGATAATTACTTGACACATTGAAAAGAATTAACAAAAAAACAGAGCAAACAAGATTGCTATTTGGCCCCAAACAGAGAGTACACAGTGGCAGAATACATAACCACTGTGACTGACCAAACATTAAGGAAAGCTTTGACTATGTATAGACTCAGTGAGCATAGCCTTGCTATTGAGAAAGGCCGCCGTAGGCAGACATGGCTCTCAAGAGAAGACAGGCTATGTGCTCACTGCCCACAAAATGAGGTGGAAACTGAGCTGCACTTCCTAACCTCCTGCCCAATGTATGACCATATTAGAGAGACTTATTTCCCTCAGATTACACAGATCCACAAAGAATTCAAAAACAAACCCAATTTTGATAAACTCCCATATCTACTGGGTGAAATTCCACAGTGTACCATCACAGCAGCAAGATTTGTGACCTGTTGCCACAAGAAAAGGGCAACCAGTGAAGAACAAAAACCATTGTAAATACAATCCATATTTATGGTTATTAATTTTCCCTTGTGTACTTTAACCGTTTGTACATTGTTACAACACTGTATATATACATAATATTTTTGAAACTTCTGTATGTGTAATGTTTACTGTTCATTTTTATTGTTTATTTTACTTTTGTATATTATCTACCTCACTTGCTTTGGCAATGTTAACACATGTTTCCCATGCCAATAAAGCCCCTTGAATTTAATTTAATTTAATTGAGAGAGAGAGAGGAAGGCAGATAGACAGAGATATACGGAAAGACGAGAGAGAGACACACGGACAGAGAGAGAGTGAGAGAGACATGAAGTGACAGACAGACAGAGACACACAAAGAGTGACAGAGAGAGAGAGACACGAAGAGTGACAGAGAGAGAGAGAGAGAGAGAGAGAGAGAGAGAGAGAGAGAGAGAGACACACAAAGAGTGACAGAGCGAGAGAGAGAGAGAGAGAGAGAGAGAGAGAGACACAAAGAGTGACAGAGCGAGAGAGACACGAAGAGTGACAGAGAGAGAGATTCCCTATACTGTAGTAGCTGTTTAGCTTTCTCTCGGTGCTGCTAGATCTACACCAACCAGGTAGGACGTTTGGAGCAACTGTGATACGGACACGGATGTTTAATCCCAGTTCACGTGCTTTATTGTTTACCCTACATCAAACCTTAACCTTTAAGGTAACCGTTCGGAATTCATGCCTAAATTTAACCTTCAAAATTTGAGGTTTAAAGGACAAATGATGGATTCTGCGGTGAAACTGAGAGAGCTTGTTGAGTATACAGCTGCTCCACACCACAGCCCAAATCCTCCATGGACCACTCTTGTCCCAATGCACACGCACGCACGCACGCACACACACATTAGTAACGTAACTCCCATACTCAACCTGGCAATACACTGGTGTTATCGATATACACACACTCTCTCTCATACACACACAAACACCTCAGTGACAAAATTCAATATTGTCTTTCACACCTCTCACAAGCGTTCATTACCTTAGCAACAAAGTATTGGATGCTCCACTCTTCTTGGTTCTCTTCCCCCCCTAGCAACAAGCACACAGCATGTTCATGATCTAATTGGCTTGAGGAGCGAGTCAAAAGGATGGAGAGAACAGGAGAAGCGGCGCACACAGATGTTGGATCAGAGACAGCTGCTGGGAGGGTGTAGCGTCCCCCCCCTCTCTCTCTCTCTCTCTCTCTCTCTGTCTCTCTCTCTCTCTCTCTCTCTCTCGTTCTCTCTCTCTCTCTGTCTCTCTCTCTCTCTCTCTCTCTCTCTCTCTCTCTCTCTCTCTGTCTCTCTCGTTCTGTCTCTCTCGTTCTGTCTCTCTCTCTGTCTCTCATTCTGTCTGTCTCGCTCTCTCTCTATCGCTCTCTCTTGTTCTGTGTCTCTCTGTCTCTCTCTCTCTCTTGATCTGTCTCTCTGTGCGCTGGGCTGTGGCGTGGGTGGTCTCTGTGTAGAGTAGAGCAGTCAGGTACGTACGAAAAGAGAGGATCATCGCGTGTACGCTTCCGAGTGTGTGCATGTGTTTCTATAAGGAAGAAAGTGAGTGAGTGAGTGAACAGGAAAAAAGAAAAAATGCTTGAATCCTTAATTGAAACAATAGCAAAGCGTCTCCCTGCCTGTACTTTAAGATAAAGCTGAGGGATGGGGTTGGACCTGAGAGATGGGTTTGGAGCTGAGAGATGGGTTTGGAACTGAGAGATGGGTTTGGAGCTGAGAGATGGGTCTGGACCTGAGAGATGGGTCTGGACCTGAGAGATGGGTTTGGAGCTGAGAGATGGGTTTGGAGCTGAGAGATGGGTCTGGAGCTGAGAGATGGGTCTGGACCTGAGAGATGGGTTTGGACCTGAGAGATGGGTTTGGAGCTGAGAGATGGGTTTGGAGCTGAGAGATGGGTTTGGAGCTGAGAGATGGGTTTGGACCTGAGAGATGGGTCTGGACCTGAGAGATGGGTTTGGACCTGAGAGATGGGTTTGGACCTGAGAGATGGGTTTGGAGCTGAGGGATGGGTTTGGAGTGGAGGGATGGGTCTGGACCTGAGAGATGGGTCTGGACCTGAGAGATGGGTCTGGACCTGAGAGATGGGTTTGGAGTGGAGGGATGGGTCTGGACCTGAGAGATGGGTCTGGACCTGAGAGATGGGTCTGGACCTGAGAGATGGGTTTGGACCTGAGAGATGGGTCTGGACCTGAGGGATGGGTTTGGACCTGAGAGATGGGTTTGGAGCTGAGAGATGGGTATGGACCTGAGAGATGGGTCTGGAGTGGAGGGGTGGGTCTGGAGTGGAGGGATGGGTCTGGACCTGAGAGATGGGTCTGGAGTGGAGGGATGGGTCTGGACCTGAGAGATGGGTCTGGAGTGGAGGGATGGGTCTGGACTTGAGGGATGAGTCTGGAGATGAGAGATGGGTTTGGAGTGGAGGGATGGGTCTGGACCTGAGAGATGGGTCTGGACCTGAGAGATGGGTCTGGACCTGAGAGATGGGTCTGGAGTGGAGGGATGGGTCTGGACCTGAGAGATGGGTCTGGACCTGAGAGATGGGTCTGGAGTGGAGGGATGGGTCTGGTCCTGAGGGATGGGTTTGGACCTGAGGGATGGGTCTGGACCTGAGAGATGGGTCTGGACCTGAGAGATGGGTCTGGACCTGAGGGATGGGTTTGGACCTGAGAGATGAGTCTGGAGTGGAGAGATGGGTCTGGACCTGAGGGATGAGTCTGGAGCTGAGGGATGAGTCTGGAGCTGAGGGATGAGTCTGGAGCTGAGGGATGAGTCTGGAGTGGAGAGATGGGTCTGGACCTGAGAGATGGATCTGGAGTGGAGGGATGGGTCTGGAGTGGAGGGATGAGTCTGGAGATGAGAGATGAGTCTGGAGATGAGAGATGGGTTTGGAGTGGAGAGATGTCTGGAGTTGAGGGATGGGTCTGAACATTTTCAATCAATCAAATGTATTTGTAAAGCCCTTTTTACAGCAGATTCTGTTTTTTAGGCTATATAGTGTTTGTTTACAATAAATCTAGCTTATATTTTGGTACCACAAGGAGTTTTAATTCATACATGAAGCCAGAAGAGAAGGTATTAAAAACCACAAGTTCAGTTCGGGGTAAGAATGAGGTGATCTCTCTCTTGAAAATCTGGGCACTGTATACACAAAGCATCTCCAAGTAGGAGTGCTGATCTAGGATCTGTCCATTTAATCCTATTGATTCTGATCTAGGATCTGTCCATATAATCCTATTGATTCTGATCTAGGATCTGTCCATATAATCCTATTGATTCTGATCTAGGATCTGTCCATATAATCCTATTGATTCTGATCTAGGATCTGTCCATGTAATCCTATTGATTCTGATCTAAAAGGCTAACCTGATCCTAGAACAGCACATTCAACATTTCTTATATTTTTGGTTCTGATGGGGTAAATTAAACTAAGTTTACGAGGCATTTACTGTAGAAGTTATATTCTTCAAGAATCAATGGGTGCTTGTCATTAATAAACTCCCAAAATGTATGTTTCATATTTCACCTTTAATACAATATTTTTGTTGTATGTAGTAGTAGTAAGATCGATTTAAAAAAAAGTTTTGCAGCACAGTCTCCTTGTTGTATACCATCATAATAAAATAATAGAGCATTATAAGATATTAGCAGGAGATTGGAAGTCACAGGCAAAATAAACAATCCCCATTGGCTGTTGGTCCAAAATAAACAATCCCCATTGGCTGTTGGTCCAAAATAAACAATCCCCATTGGCTGTTGGTCCAAAATAAACAATCTGTTTCCTTCAGCTCATACAAAAAAAAACGAGTCTATTTGTGCATCTCGCCTCTATTGGTATGTAATATATATATAATATAATAAATAATAATAATGTTATTAGGATCCCCATTGGCTGTTGGTATGTTATTAGGATCCCCATTGGCTGTTGGTATGTTATTAGGATCCCCATTGGCATGTTATTAGGATCCCCATTGGCTGTTGGTATGTTATTAGGATCCCCATTGGCTGTTGGTATGTTATTAGGATCCCCATTGGCTGTTGGTATGTTATTAGGATCCCCATTGGCTGTTGGTATGTTATTAGGATCCCCATTGGCTGTTGGTATGTTATTAGGATACCCATTGGCTGTTGGTATGTTATTAGGATCCCCATTGGTATGTTATTAGGATCCCCATTGGCATGTTATTAGGATCCCCATTGGCTGTTTGTATGTTATTAGGATCCCCATTGGCTGTTGGTATGTTATTAGGATCCCCATTGGCTGTTGGTATGTTATTAGGATACCCATTGGCTGTTGGTATGTTATTAGGATCCCCATTGGTATGTTATTAGGATCCCCATTGGCATGTTATTAGGATCCCCATTGGCTGTTGGTATGTTATTAGGATCCCCATTGGCTGTTGGTATGTTATTAGGATCCTCATTGGCTGTTGGTATGTTATTAGGATCCCCATTGGCTGTTGGTATGTTATTAGGATCCCCATTGGCTGTTGGTATGTTATTAGGATCCCCATTGGCATGTTATTAGGATCCCCATTGGCATGTTATTAGGATCCCCATTGGCTGTTGGTATGTTATTAGGATCCCCATTGGCTGTTGGTATGTTATTAGGATCCCCATTGGCTGTTGGTATGTTATTAGGATCCCCATTGGCTGTTGGTATGTTATTAGGATCCCCATTGGCTGTTGGTATGTTATTAGGATCCCCATTGGCTGTTGGTATGTTATTAGGATCCCCATTGGCTGTTGGTATGTTATTAGGATCCCCATTGGCTGTTGGTATGTTATTAGGATCCCCATTGGCTGTTGGTATGTTATTAGGATCCCCATTGGCTGTTGGTATGTTATTAGGATCCCCATTGGCTGTTGGTATGTTATTAGGATACCCATTGGCTGTTGGTATGTTATTAGGATACCCATTGGCATGTTATTAGGATCCCCATTGGCATGCTATTAGGATCCCCATTGGCTGTTGGTATGTTATTAGGATCCCCATTGGCTGTTGGTATGTTATTAGGATCCCCATTGGCTGTTGGTATGTTATTAGGATCCCCATTGGCTGTTGGTATGTTATTAGGATCCCCATTGGCATGTTATTAGGATCCCCATTGGCATGTTATTAGGATCCCCATTGGCTGTTGGTATGTTATTAGGATCCCCATTGGCTGTTGGTATGTTATTAGGATCCCCATTGGCTGTTGGTATGTTATTAGGATCCCCATTGGCTGTTGGTATGTTATTAGGATCCCCATTGGCTGTTGGTATGTTATTAGGATCCCCATTGGCTGTTGGTATGTTATTATGATCCCCATTGGCTGTTGGTATGTTATTAGGATCCCCATTGGCTGTTGGTATGTTATTAGGATCCCCATTGGCTGTTGGTATGTTATTAGGATCCCCATTGGCTGTTGGTATGTTATTAGGATCCCCATTGGCTGTTGGTATGTTATTAGGATCCCCATTGGCTGTTGGTATGTTATTAGGATCCCCATTGGCTGTTGGTATGTTATTAGGATCCCCATTGGCTGTTGGTATGTTATTAGGATCCCCATTGGCTGTTGGTATGTTATTAGGATCCCCATTGGCTGTTGGTATGTTATTAGGATCCCCATTGGCTGTTGGTATGTTATTAGGATCCCCATTGGCTGTTGGTATGTTATTAGGATCCCCATTGGCTGTTGGTATTTTATTAGGATCCCCATTGGCTGTTGGTATTTTATTAGGATCCCCATTGGCTGTTGGTATTTTATTAGGATCCCCATTGGCTGTTGGTATAATTGTCCCTAGAATTTCTAAGCAAACAGCTGGAGGCAGGGCTTTCTCCTATAGAGCTCCATTTTTATGGAACGGTCTGCCTACCCATGTCAGAGACGCAAACTCGGTCTCAATCTTTAAGTCTTTACTGAAGACTCATCTCTTCAGTGGGTCATATGATTGAGTGTAGTCTGGCCCAGGAGTGGGAAGGTGAACGGAAAGGCTCTGGAGCAACGAACCGCCCTTGCTGTCTCTGCCTGGCCGGTTCCCCTCTTTCCACTGGGATTCTCTGCCTGTACCCTGTTACGGGGGCTGAGTCACTGGCTTGCTGGGGCTCTCTCATGCCGTCCCTGGGGTGGGGGGGTGCGTCACCTGGGTGGGTTGATTCACTGTTGTGGTCAGCCTGTCTGGGTTGGCGCCCCCCCCTTGGGTTGTGCCGTGGCGGAGATCTTTGTGGGCTATACTCGGCCTTGTCTCAGGATGGTAAGTTGGTGGTTGAAGATATCCCTCTAGTGGTGTGGGGGCTGTGCTTTGGCAAAGTGGGTGGGGTTATATCCTTCCTGTTTGGCCCTGTCCAGGGGTGTCCTCGGATGGGGCCACAGTGTCTCCTGACCCCTCCTGTCTCAGCTGGCCATGCTGCTGCTCCAGTTTCAACTGGCCTGGGCCCTAGGACCATGTCCCAGGACTACCTGACATGATGACTCCTTGCTGTCCCCAGTCCACCTGACTGTGCTGCTGCTCCAGTTTCAACAGTTCTGCCTTACTATTATTCAACCATGCTCGTCATTTATGAACATTTGAACATCTTGGCCACGTTCTGTTATAATCTCCACCCGGCACAGCCAGAAGAGGACTGGCCACCCCACATATGCTCTCTCTAATTCTATCTTTCTTTCTCTCTCCCGGAGGACCTGAGCCCTAGGACCGTGCCCCAGGACTACCTGACATGATGACTCCTTGCTGTCCCCAGTCCACCTGGCCATGCTGCTGCTCCAGTTTCAACTGGTCATTTATGAACATTTGAACATCTTGGTCATGTTCTGTTATAATCTCTACCCGGCACAGCCAGAAGAGGACTGGCCACCCCACATAGCCTGGTTCCTCTCAAGGTTTCTTCCTAGGTTTTGGCCTTTCTAGGGAGTTTTTCCTAGCCACCGTGCTTTTACACCTGCATTGTTTGCTGTTTGGGGTTTTAGGCTGGGTTTCTGTACAGCACTTTGAGATATCAGCTGATGTACGAAGGGCTATATAAATAAATTTGATTTGATTTGATTTTATTAGGATCCCCATTGGCTGTTGGTATTTTATTAGGATCCCCATTGGCTGTTGGTATTTTATTAGGATTCATATTGGCTGTTGGTATTTTAGTAGGATAAAATGGTAAATGTTAAATTACCATGACTACAGCATAAATAATGAGACTGGATGTGTTGAGGCAAATTACCATGACTACAGAATATTATAATGAGACTGGATGTGTTGAGGCAAATTACCATGACTACAGAATAAATAATGAGACTGGATGTGTTGAGGCAAATTACCATGACTACAGAATATTATAATGAGACTGGATGTGTTGAGGCAAATTACCATGACTACAGAATATTATAATGAGACTGGATGTGTTGAGGCAAATTACCATGACTACAGCATAAATAATGAGACTGGATGTGTTGAGGCAAATTACCATGACTACAGAATATTATAATGAGACTGGATGTGTTGAGGCAAATTACCATGACTACAGAATATTATAATGAGACTGGATGTGTTGAGGCAAATTACCATGACTACAGAATAAATAATGAGACTGGATGTGTTGAGGCAAATTACCATGACTACAGAATATTATAATGAGACTGGATGTGTTGAGGCAAATTACCATGACTACAGCATAAGTGAAGGGCCTGGAATGAAATGAGTTTATTCACTTTTTATATTTGATTTATTTTCCAAATAGATTGTTGGAATTACACGCAGTGAGCCACACAGACACACACATACCCACAGAGAGATGCATGCAAACAACAAAATGTATTCTCGCACACACACACACACACACACACACACACACACACACACACACACACACACACACACACACACACACACACACACACACACACACACACACACACACACACACACACACACACACACACACACACACACACAGAGAGAGAGAGTGAGACTGGCTCCTCAGGCATATTACTGATATAATATTCTCTTTGCTCTCTTCTGTCCCCCCTTTCTCTCTCCCTCTCTCATCCACCTTTCTCTCTCTCTCTCTCCCTCTATCTTCTGTCCCCCTTTCTCTCTCTCCCTCTCTCATCCACCTTTCTCTCTCTCTCTCCCCCTCTATCTTCTGTCCCCCTTTCTCTCTCCCTCTCTTCTGTCCCCCTTTCTCTCTCCCTCTCTTCTGTCCCCTTTCTCTCTCCCTCTCTTCTGTCCCCCCTTTCTCTTCTCTCTTCTGTCCCCTTTCTCTCTCCCTCTCTTCTATCCCCCTTTCTCTCTCCCTCTCTCTTCTATCCCCCTTTCTCTCTCTCCCTCTCTGTCCCACTTTCTCTCTCCCTCTCTTCTGTCCCTCTTTCTCTCTCCCTCTCTCTCGTCCCCTTTCTCTCTCCCTCTCTCTCGTCCCGCTTTCTCTCTCTCTTCTGTCCCCCTTAACCTCTCCCACTCGCCCCCTTTCTCTCTCCCTCTCTTTTGTCCCCCCTTTCTCTCTCCCTCTCTCCCTCTCTTCTGTCCCCCTTTCTCTCGCCCTCTCTTCTGTCCCCCTTTCTCCCTCTCTTTTCTGTCCCCCTTTCTCTCTCCCTCTCTTCTGTCCCACCTTTCTCTCTCCCTCTCTCTTCTGTCCCCCTTTCTCTCTCCCTCTCTTCTGTCCCCCTTTCTCTCTCCCTCCCTCCCTCCCTCTCTTCTGTCCCCCTTTCTCTCTCCTCTCTTCTGTCCTCCCTCTCTCGTCCCCCTTTCTCTCTCCCTCTTCTGTCCCCCTTTCTCTGTCCCCCTTTCTCTCTCCCTCTCTTTTGTCCCCCTTTTCTCTCCCTCCCTCCCTCTCTTTTGTCCCCCTTTTCTCTCTCCCTCTCTTCTGTCCCCTCTTTCTCTCTCCCTCTCTTCTGTCCCCCTTTCTCTCTCCCTCTCTTCTGTCCCCCTTTCTCTCTCTCTCTCTCCCTCCCTCTCGTCCCCCTTACTCTCTCCCTCCCTCTCGCCCCCTTTCTCTCTCCCCTCTCTTCTGTCCCCCTTTCTCTCTCCCTCTCTCGTCCCCCTCTCTCTCTCGTCTCTCTCTCTCTCTCTCCCTCTCTCTTCGATCCCCTTTCTCTCCCCCTCCCTCCCTCCCTCTCGTCTGTCCTCCTATCTCTCTCCCTCCTCACTCCCTCTTTCTGTCCCCCTTTCTCTTTCTCTCTCCCTCTTTTCTGTCCCCCTTTCTCTCATCCCCTTCCTCTCCTCCTCTCTCATCCCCATTTCTCTTTCTCTCTCTTCTGTCCCCCTTTCTCTCTCTCTCATCCCCCTTTCTCTCTCTCTCTCTTCTGTCCCCCTTTCTTCTTCCCTCTCTTCTGTCTCTCTCTCTTCTGTCCCCCGTTCTCTCTCCCTCTCTTCTGTCCTCTCTCGTCCCCCTTTCTCTCTCCCTCTCTTCTGTCCCCTCTCGTCCCCCTTTCTCTCTCCCTCTCTTCTGTCCCCCTTTCTCTCTCTCTTTCCCCCTTTCTCTCTCCCTCTCTTCTGTCCCCCTTTCTCTCTCTCTTTCCCCCTTTCTCTCTCCCTCTCTTCTGTCCCCCTTTCTCTCTCTCTCTCTCTTTCCCCCTTTCTCGCTCTCTTTTGTCCCCCTTTCTCTCTCCCTCTCGCCCCCTTTCTCTCTCCCTCTCTTCTGTCCCCCTTTCTCTTCTGTCCCCCTTTCTCTCTCCCTCTCTCGTCCCCCTTTCTCCCTCTCTCTCTCTGTCCCCCTTTCTCTCTCTCCCCCTCTCTCTCATCCCCCTTCCTCTCTCCCTCTCTCATCCCCATTTCTCTTTCTCTCTCTTCTGTCCCCCTTTCTCTCTCTCTCCCTCTCTCTCATCCCCTTCCTCTCTCCCTCTCTCATCCCCATTTCTCTTTCTCTCTCTTCTGTCCCCCTTTCTCTCTCCCTCTCTCATCCCCCTTTCTCTCTCTCTCTCTTCTGTCCCCCTTTCTCTCTCCCTCTCTCATCCCCCTTTCTCTCTCTGTCTCGCTCTCTTCTGTCCCCCTTTCTCTCTCCCTCTCTCTCATCCCCCTTCCTCTCTCTCTCCTGTCCCCCTTTCTCTCTCTTCTGTCCCCCTTTCTCTCTCCCTCTCTTTTCAATCCCTCTATGTAATAAGTTTAAACACAGCTGTACAGATGTAAAGTTTGTCTGGTGAAAGGTTTTCCTTAGATGGGGAGATGATACAAGGATGGACTCAGAGGAAACTGTGTGTGTGTGTGTGTGTGTGTGTGTGTGTGTGTGTGTGTGTGTGTGTGTGTGTGTGTGTGTGTGTGTGTGTGTGTGTGTGTGTGTGTGTGTGTGTGTGTGTGTGTGTGTGTGTGTGTCAGTGGAGGCTCCTCAGAGGAGGAAGGGGAGGACCATCCTCCTCAGTGAATTTCATAAACATGTTAAAACATTGAAAAGGTTTTTACCTTTTTAGATAAAACTTTACAAAATATATTCACAACACTAAATAATTGATCAAAACACACTGTTTTGCAAAGATCTACAGTAGCCTCAACTGCACTCTGTTGGCTAGCACCATGGTGTAGCCAGACGACAGCTAGCTTCCGTCCTCCTCTGGGTACATTAACTTCAATATCAAACCTGGGAGGCTCATGGTTCACCCCCTTCCATAGACTTACACAGTTATTATGACAACTTCCAGAGGACGTCCTCCAACCTATCAGAGCTCTTGCAGCGTGAACTGACATGTTGTCCACCCAATCAAACGATCAGAGAATTAATCCAGTATTGAAAGCATAAGCTACAGCTAGCTAGCCCTGCAGTGCATAACATGTGGTGAGCAGTTGACTCAAAGAGAGATAGACAATAGATGAACAGTTTTCAACAAAAGGAGAAGAGAGATTTCCCCCCAAAAAAAATCCCATTCAGTTTCACCTACCCTTAAGGGATTTTTATGAATAATGACTCATTTATGTATACATTTCAATTAGAACTATAACTAAACAGAATACTACTATGTTACTGTATAGATGTATGAATCTTATTATAATCATAATACTGAATGTAATGTGTGTAGTTTTCATCAAGAATTAGAACAAGGACTTTCTGTTCCTTGTTAGAAAGAATAGAGCTACCGTCAGACAGGCTGGAATACTGTGTTCCTTACAGGACATTCTGTCCCCACCCAGGGAGGGGTGAGACCTTGGGCTTGTAGTAGATCGTTTAACAGGTGGCAGACAATGTGGGAAGGCTTGTGAACTATATTTCCATTGTATCTGAGAGGAGGAGAGACATTTATGACGAAATGTGAGGTATATAAACCAATGTACATTGTATTATGACCAGCGCTCTCGAGAATAAATGCTATTGGCTAATTTTGGTAGACTGGTCTCTGTCCATTTTATGCAAATAAGGATCTTACAAATTCTTAGAAACAGACAGAGTGATTTAAATTGAATTGGTTAATGAACACTTATTGGAATTGTTGAATTCCTTTGACACCTACATAGCTAGTAAATGCAGCTGGCTAGTTTTGTTACTGAAACACCCAGCTCAAACAGAAGGATGCTATGTTAGCTAACTGGCTATAATAGAGGGATACTATGTTAGCTACCTGGCTATAACAGAGGGATGTTATGTTAGCTAGCTGGCTATAACAGAGGGATGCTATGTTAGCTAGCTGGCTATAACAGAGGGATGCTATGTTAGCTAGCTGGCTATAATAGAGGGATACTATGTTAGCTAGCTGGCTATAACAGAGGGATGCTATGTTAGCTAGCTGGCTATGACTATTCAACACAACACTGGAACTCCTCCAAGTCAAGGTAAGCTTTTGGTGTTATTCATTTATTGCCACCGGGGACCGCCACAGTAACTGCTTACTGACTATACACATAACGGGTTCACTATTATGTTGACTAGGACGTTACTTTAGCTAATATGGTGACAACGATGTAGGCTGTGAGTAGCGGTTATGATTGGATTGTTTTTCTTCACCTGGTCACATACTGCTGATGTGTTGTACATCGAAGTCCAGGGAAAAGGTGAGAAGAGGAGAGCGCATAGATGCGAGAAGGAATACAACGTGGCTGCTATGAAAGCAAACTGTGTATAAGCTTGATCAGGGGTGCATTCATTCTGCCGATTCTGTTGAAAAACGCTTCCTACATGAAAGCAATCAAAACAGAGATAAAATACCTGAATCTGTCCAGTAAAATTCTCAATCTCATTTTCAACTGCTGGAATAATGATTAGACCCCCAGATAAACTACAGTTGAAGTCGGAAGTTTACATACACTTAGGTTGGAGTCATTAAAACAAGTTTTTCAACCACTCCACACATTTCTTGTTAACATCTACTTTGTGCATGACACAAGTCATTTTTCCAACAATTGTTTACAGACAGATTATTTCACTTATAATTCAATGTATCACATTTCCAGTGGGTCAGAAGTTTACATACACTAAGTTGATTGTGCCTTTAAACAGCTTGGAAAATTCCAGAAAATTATGTCATGGCTTTAGAAGCTTCTGATAGGCTAATTGACATCATTTGAGTCAATTGGAGGTGTACCTGTGGATGTATTTCAAGGCCTACCTTCAAACTCAGTGCCTCTTTGCTTGACATCATGGGACAATCAAAAGAAATCAGCCAAGACCTCTGAAAAAAAAAATTGTAGACCTCCACAAGTCTGGTTCATCCTTGGGAGCAATTTCCAAATGCCTGAAGGTACCACGTTCATCTGTACAAACAATAGTGGCACAAGTATAAACACCATGGAACCACGCAGTCATCATAGCGCTCAGGAAGGAGTCGCGTTCTGTTTTCTAGAGATGAACGTACTTTGGTGCGAAAAGTGCAAATCAATCCCAGAACAACAGCAAAGGACCTTGTGAAAATGCTGGAGGAAACAGGTACAAAAGTATCTATATCCACAGTAAAAAGTATCCTATATCAACATAACCTGAAAGGCCGCTCAGCAAGGAAGAAGACACTGCTCCAAAACCACCATAAAAATGCCAGACTACAGTTTGCAACTGCACATGGGGACAAAGATTGTACTTTTTGGGGAAATTTTCTCTGGTCTGATGAAACAAAAATAGAACTGTTTGGCCATAATGACCATTGTTATGTTTGGAAGAAAAAGGGGGAGGCTTGCAAGCTGAAGAACACCATCCCAACCGTGAAGCACGAGGGTGGCGGCATCATGTTATGGGGGTGCTTTGCTGCAGGAGGGACTGGTGCTCTTCACAAAATAGATGGCATCATGAAGAGGAACATTATGTGGATATGTTGAAGTAATATCTCAAGACATCAGTCAGGAAGTTAAAGCTTGATCGCAAATGGGTCTTCCAAATGGACAATGACCCCGAGCATACTTCCAAAGTTGTGGCAAAATGGCTTAAGGACAACAAAGTCAAGGTATTGGAGTGGCCATCACAAAGCCCTGACCTCAATCCTATAGAAAATGTGTGGGCAGTACTGAAAAAGCGCGTGCGAGCAAGGAGGCCTACAAACCTGACTCAGTTACACCAACTCTGTCAGGAGGAATGGGCCAAAATTCACCCAACTTATTGTGGGAAGTGTCACGCCTTGGTCTTAATATTTTGTGTTTTCGTTATATATTTGGTCAGGCCAGGGTGTGACATGGGTTTATTTTGTTGTGTTTCGTATTGGGGTTTTGTAGGCATTGGGATTGCGGCTGAGTAGGGGTGTCTAGCATAGGCTTGGCTGCCTGAGGCGGTTCTCAATCAGAGTCAGGTGATTCTCGTTGTCTCTGATTGGGAACCATATTTAGGTAGCCTAGGTTTCACTGTGTGTTTTGTGGGTGATTGTTCCTGTCTCTGTGTTTGTTGTCACAAGATAGGCTGTATAGGTTTTCGCGTTTCGTTTGTTATTTTTGTATATTAAGTTATTTCATGTATCGTTCAAATTTCATTAAAGAACATGAGTAACCACCACGCTGCATTTTGGTCCGACTCTCTTTCATCAGACGAACGCCGTTACAGGAAGCTTATGGAAGGCAACCCAAAACGTTTGACCAAAGTTAAACAATTTAAAGGCAATGCTACCAAATACTAATTGAGTGTGTAAACTTCTGACCCAGTGGGAATGTGATGAAAGAAATTGAAGCTGAAATAAATCACTCTCTACTATTATTTTGACATTTCACATTGTTAAAATAAAGTGACCTAAAACAGAGAATTTATACTAGGATTAAATGTCAGGAATTGTGAAAAAATGAGTATAAATGTACTTGGCTAAGGTGTATGTAAACTTCAGACTTCAACTAGATAGGTAGATAGGTGTATGTAAACTTCAGACTTCAACTGTAGATGCAAGCAAGGCGGTATTAAATGTGTCACTGTGTATCCATGCGTCACTGTCGGTCACCTCAAATGTTTTATCTCGACTGGCTGGGTGAAGGGAATATAATAATAATAATATATGCCATTTAGCAGACGCTTTTATCCAAAGCGACTTACAGTCATGTGTGCATACATTCTACGTATGGGTGGTCCCGGGGATCGAACCCAATATGAACGGCAGCCATCCGCCAAGCTGTAATAGAAATAAGACCTCATGATTGTGTGTGTGTGTGTGTGTGTGTGTGTGTGTGTGTGTGTGTGTGTGTGTGTGTGTGTGTGTGTGTGTGTGTGTGTGTGTGTGTGTGTGTGTGTGTGTGTGTGTGTGTGTGTGTGTGTGTGTGTGTGTGTGTGTGTGTGTGTGTGTGTGTGTGTGTGTGTGTGTGTGTGTGTGTGTGTGTGTGTGTGTGTGTGTGTGTGTGTGTGTGTGTGTGTGTGTGTGTGTGTGTGTGTCTACCAGGCCAGAGAACTACCCAATCATCACGGTGATGAATCTGCTCCAGACCCCAGGCACAAAACAATCAGTCTCAGATACTGCAGCGAGACGGTCCAAACAACGACACATTACTCGTATTGTTCTATCGCAAATGGCCCACTAAAATCTAATACAGTATCAATACAATGTAATATCATCGAGCTCCTTATTGAGACAGAGAGGCGCCGCCATGTTGAAATGAGTCTCCTCTCTCTCATTTTTTTCCCAGAAAATTGATGTGGAAAAATGGACGTCAATAACCACACAAATCAATACATGCACTTAGCTTAGCAACGAACCATCAAAACAACAATACTCATTCTAATGGACTACTCTGGATGAACAGATTGGTGCTCACTTACGTGTGTGTGTGTGTGTATGTGTGTGTGTGTGTGTGTGTGTAGAAATCCCGCTATGCCCTCCGACGAGCCACCAAACAGTCTAAACGTCAAGATCAACTAAGATCGTATCTGACTCTCTTCGGATGTGGAAATTCCTGTAAACTGTAATGTATTACAAAGGGAAACCCAGCCGTGAGCTGCCCAATGATGCGAGCCTACCAGATGAGCTAAATTCATTTTATGCTCGCTTCGAGGCAAGCAACACTGAACCATGCATGAGAGCACCAGCTGTTCCGGACGACTGTGTGATCTCACTCTCCATAGCCAATGTGAGTAAGACCTTTAAACAGGTTAACATTCAGAAGTTCGTATGGCCAGAAGGATTACCAGGACGCATATAAAGAGCATGTGCTGACCAGTTGGCAAGTGTCTTCACTGACATTTGCAACATCTCCATGACCCAATCTATAATAGAGCCCCACATTGGAGGTGTCATAATACCCATAAAACCTAGTGGTCAAACAGGGAAATGGTTCCAATCATTTTTCCATCATTCATTTTTCCGATAGGGAATTTAAGGAATACTTAAAATAGCGATGTGTTTCATGTCGTCTTACCTTGGTGTGACGTTTTGTAAATCTGTCTCAGACAAGTTGGGTTTTATCAGTATATTCGGCTCCGTTTACTCACGTCAAAAATGTGAATTAGCATCAATGTAGACATCTTGCAAAACTACAAATCCCTGCAAGCTCCTGCACATCATCTCTAGCTGACACCTTTGCTAACAGGTATTGTGTCAATTTTAAACTTTCAGAAAACAGTTAACAATTTTCCATTTAAAGAAATGTAGCTAATTTATTCATTACTACATTTAGCTAACATTATGTAGTTAATCCAAAGATTCTTACCTTTGCCTCGATTTGTCAGTCTCGTCCAAAGCATCATGGCATTTGTAGTTCTTTATGACAGCCACATTAGCAGCTAATTAGCGTTTCATTTTGGAGGTGGTAAATACAGGAGAATATGCTGATAAAAGTCACCTTGTCCTAGAGAGATTTACATGGTAATCAAAACGTTACGCCAGGGGTAAGTCTACACGACATACAACCCTTCCCCGATAGGAGAAATGAATGGTGGAAAAATAATTGGAACCATTTCCCTGTTTGACCGCTAGGTTTTATGGGTATTATGACTCATACTGTGGTACTCTTTACCTACATGTTTGAAGCAGATCACTATAGTCCCTGTGCCAATGTAACGCCAATGTAACTTATCTAAATGACTATTACCCCGTAGCACTCACATCTGTAGTCATGAAATGCTGGGGAAAGGCTGGTCATGGCTCACATCAACACCGTCATCCCAGACGCCTTGAACCCACTCCACCACAACAGATCCACAGATGGGGCGGCAGGGTAGCCTAGTGGTTAGAGCGTTGGACTAGTAACCGGAAGGTTGCAAGTTCAAACCCCCGAGCTGACAAGATACAAATCTGTCGTTCTGCCCCTGAACAGGCAGTTGGGGCGGTTCCTAGGCCGTCATTGAAAATAAGAATTTGTTCTTAACTGACTTGCCTGGTTAAATAAAGGTAAAATAAATGTAAAAAAAATAAAATGATGTGATCTCAATTGCACTCCACACTGCCCTCTACCACCTGGACAAGATGAACACCTACATGACAATGCTGTTCATTGACTAGAGCTTAGCGGTCAACACTATAGTGGCCTTCAAGCTCATAACTAAGCTAAGGACCCTGGGACTGAGATCCTGGACTGGACTCCCCCTGGTGGTGATGGCAGGCAACAACACATCAGCCCCCCCCCCCCCCTTGATCTGTCCTTGTGGTCAAAAAAAAAAAAATCTCCTTTCAATGTTGGCATATGAGTTCTACACGTAACGTTGTGAATAATGTATCTTTGATCATGTTTCAAAGCTAACCATCTCCTATAGTACTTTATGGAGGTTTAATGCTCTATAATCCAAATGGGAACAAGAGAGGGCTGTAGAGTACGGAGGACTGGTACAGAAGGTTCTAGTGAATGTGAAAAACACACACACTGAAAAATTGCGCCGTACTGCATGACTGTCGTCTTCCCGAGCTCCGACCTAATTTTTCTATTTTGCGTTTATCCTTCATTTTAAACATCAGATCGACAGTTACTAACCACAATTCCAGGCTTCAACTTCAACTCATCTGCCCTGGGCTCTTTGTATAATTCAGACCCAATATTCAGGCTATTTCAATAGGAAACACCAGTGAAATAGGACAGGGGGGTGAGCCCTGGCCAGATTAAGGCGAAGGGAAGACCGGCCACCTCTTCTCTCTTCCTTCCATTCTATTGGCCAATCACTTGAAAACAAAATGGAAGACCTTAGATTGTGGATTTTCTTTCAACGGGACTCTCATAACTGCAATACTCTCTGCTTTTCTGAAACATGGCTTTTGGTCATGATACCCTCCACATAGCTGTCCTGCTTGATGGATTCCCCCGAACAGACAGAACATTGGATTCAGGGAAATCGAGAGGGGGAGGAGTAAGTCTCTTCATCGCAGTGCTAGAGGCGTCACTGTAGACCCTGGTTCGATTCCAGGCTGTATCACAACCGGCTGTGATTGGGAGTCCTAGAAGGAGGCGCACAATTGGACCAGCGTCGTCCCGGGTTTGGCCGTCATTGGCCGTCAACTCACTTGCCTGGTTAAATAAAGGTTAAATAAAAAATAAAACATGCATCGGGTGTCAGGTTTCCAGCTCTTTGAGAGCCCTCAGAATGTGGCCACTGATAGCAGTCACTCTTGTACTTGTTAGACCGATACAAAGTGCCCTGTGAGAGATGGATACAGTTCAACAGGGTAACGTGGTTCTACTGATCCCTCAATAACACTGTTGCTATGGATGCATCCCATTGCCTTTAAAGTGCACTACTTTTGACCAGGGCTCTGGTAGTGGACTATAGAATATAGTAGAATAGTAGAATAGTAGTGTATCAGTATAGTAGTATATCAGTATAGTAGTATATCAGTATAGTAGAATATCAGTATAGTAGTATAGCAGTATAGTAGTATAGTAGAATAGTAGTATAGTAGAATAGTAGAATATCAGTATAGTAGTATAGCAGTATAGTATAATAGCAGTATATCAGTATAGTAGAATAGCAGTATATCAGTATAGTAGTATAGTAGAATAGCAGTATATCAGTATAGTAGTATAGTAGAATAGTAGTATATCAGTATAGTAGTATAGTAGAATAGTAGTATATCAGTATAGTTGTATAGTAGTATAGCAGTATAGCAGTATAGTAGTATAGCAGTATAGCAGTATGGTAGTACAGTAGTATAGGTGTATAGTAGTATAGTGGTATGGTAGTATAGCAGTATAGTTGTATATCAGTATAGTAGTGCAGTAGTATAGTAGTATAGCAGTATATTAGCATAGTATTATATCAGCATAGTAGTATAGCAGTATATCAGCATAGTAGTATATCAGCATAGTAGTATAGCAGTATAGTAGTATAGCAGTATATCAGCATAGTAGTATATCAGCATAATAGTATATCATCATAGTAGTATAGCAGTATAGTAGTATGGTAGTATAGTAGTATGGCAGTATAGCAGTATGGTAGTATGGCAGTATAGTAGTATAGCAGTATAGTAGTATGGTAGTATAGTAGTATAGCAGTATGGTAGTACAGCAGTATAGTAGTATAGCAGTATAGCAGTATGGTAGTACAGCAGTATAGTAGTATAGCAGTATAGTTGTATGGTAGTATAGCAGTATAGTGGTATGGTAGTATAGCAGTATAGTGGTATGGTAGTATAGCAGTATAGTAGTATAGCAGTATAGCGGTATAGTATTATAGCAGTATAGTAGTATGGTAGTATAGCAGTATAGCAGTATAGTAGTATGGTAGTATAGCAGTATAGTAGTATAGCAGTATAGTCGTACAGTGGTATAGTAGTATGGTAGTAAAGCAGTATAGCGGTTTAGCAGTATAGTAGTATAGCAGCATAGTAGTAGAGTGGTATAGTAGTATAGTCGTATAGTAGTATAGTAGAATAGCAGTATAGTAGTATATCAGTATAATAGTATAGTCGTATAGCAGTATAGTAGTATAGATCAGTATAATAGTATAGCAGTATAGATCAGTATATCAGTATATTAGTATAGATCAGTACATTAGTATAGATCCATATAGCAGTATTGTAGTACAGATCAGTATAGCTCAGTATAGTAGTATAGATCCATATATCAGTATAGAAGTATATAACAGTATAGATCAGTATAGTAGTATGTAGAAGTATAGATCAGTATAGCAGTATATAGTAGTATATCAGTATAGCAGTATATATCAGTATATATCCGTATAGCAGTATAGTAGTATATAGCAGTATAGATCCGAATAGGAGTATATAGCAGTATAGACCAGTGTAGTAGTATATAGCAGTCCTCTTCATTCCCTCCTCCTCTTTTTGCATGTGATCTTCCTATTTTCTCCTCCTCTTCCTCCCCATCCTCTCTTCTCCCTCTCCATCTTCTTCCTCCCATCTTCTTCCTCCCTCCCCTCCTCTCTCCTCTTCTCCTGTGGAGAGTTAACCAGCAGGTTGATGAGGAGCACAGAAGACCTCCGTCAAACAGATAATTGGTCAGAATAAAACTGGGAGGTCATTTTAACCAACTGTACAGGTCAAAGAATAGAGTTAATGCACAACTCACCTCTTATAATGTAATGAAGCTAAAAGGTCAAATGCTGGCGTCTGGTCACAGAAGAAGCCTCGTGTGTATTCTAAATGTCAACCTATTCCCTATATAGTGCACTACTTTTAACTGGGGCCCATAGAGACGCAAAGGGCTTCAATGCCTAACTGGTTTTGCCCGGCTACGCAGACTCTTAGCGGTACGCCATGTCCACAGACTAGCTAGGTTTCCATCCAATTGGCGACAGATTGTCATGCAAATCCGCATAAAGCCACCCCCCCCCCATGTAGCGAATGACAGAGCAGAGGAAGGATTGAGTATGAGTCGTCAGGCTATATCTGGATAGGAGTGGGCTGAATGAATAGGAGGTAGTTGTAACACCTTTGGTCATAGTACTCGTCAGGTCAGAGGTCTGTAATGATCAGACATCCAGCATCTATTCTGTCCTCTAACAAGGAAGTAATGATTCTTAAGACCGTTGCTCCACCAGTGACTCAGCCCTAGGTGTATTTCAGGTAGTTGCTGGGGAAACCAATCCAAGATGGGGGATTGTGCGGTGCAGAGGTTCTACTACACAGTCACCACCAGATTAAGTTCAAAAGGGACGTATTGATATTGCCCTTTATCTTTGATAGTGGAACATGAGAAGCCCAAGGCAGTGCCTGTCTTCAGTCCCTCTATCCTCCCCTCTCCAAGTCCCTCTATCCTCCCCTCTCCAGTCCCTCTATCCTCCCCTCTCCAGTCCCTCCTCCCCTCTCCAGTCCCTCTATCCTCCCCTCTCCAAGTCCCTCTATCCTCCCCTCTCCAGTCCCTCTATCCTCCCCTCTCCAGTCCCTCTATCCTCCCCTCTCCAGTCCCTCTATCCTCCCCTCTCCAGTCCCTCTATCCTCCCCTCTCCAGTCCCTCTATCCCTCTATCCCCCCTCTCCAGTCCCTCTATCCTCCCCTCTCCAGTCCCTCTATCCTCCCCTCTCCAGTCCCTCTCCCCTCTCCAGTCCCTCTATCCTCCCCTCTCCAGTCCCTCTATCCCCCCTCCCAGTCCCTCCTCCCTCCCAGTCCCTCCAGTCCCTCTCCAGTCCCTCTATCCTGCCCTCTCCAGTCCCTCTATCCTGCCTCTCCAGTCCCTCTATCCTCCCTCTATCCTCCCCTCTCCAGTCCCTATATCCTGCCTCTCCAGTCCCTCTATCCTCCCTCTCCAGTCCCTCTATCCTCCCTCTCCAAGTCCCTCTATCCTCCCCTCCAAGTCCCTTTATCCTGCCTCTCCAGTCCCTCTATCCTCCCTCTCCAGTCCACCTATCATCCCCCTTTCTCCTCCTCTCCTCACCAGTCCCTCTCTCATTTCCTCTCCTTTCCCTCCCTACATCCTCACACCCCCCCTCTCAAGTCCCTCTGTCCTTTCTCTACCCTCCTCTATGCTGTGCTAATTATTCACTGCAAACCGCAATTATCTAGCAGCCAGTCAACCAGACAATCATGGCACTGTGTGTGTAGAGAGAGACAGAGAGACAAAGAGAGAGAGAGAGAGAGAAAGAGACAGAGAGAGAGACAAAGAGAGAGAGAGACAGAGACAGAGACAGAGACAGAGACACACACACACACACACACACACACACACACACACACACACACACACACACACACACACACACACACACACACACACACACACACACACACACACACACACACACACACACACACACACACACACACACACACACACACACACACACACACACACACACGGCTAGCAAAAGAAGTCTCTGCACCACTACAACAGAAAACAGCGCCTCAGATCAAGATGGATTTCAATTCCAAAAGGTTTGATTTCTACAGAGTGATTTATTTGTGTCTACAAACTAGACTCAGGGCTCATGTTTCCAACAGGAGGTGGAGACTGTACCCCCTATGATACTGTACTGAATGGAGGTGGAGGGATAGTGTCCCTGTACGGAGGTGGAGAGATAGTGTCTGAACCTGAACGGAGGTGGAGAGATAGTGTCTCTGGTGGAGAGATAGTGTCTGTACAATGGAGAGACTGTACTGGACCAGCAATAGTGTCTAGGTGGAGAGATGTGTCTGGAAGAGATAGTGTCTGTACGGAGGTGGAGAGATAGTGTCTGAAGGTGGAGAGATAGTGTCTGTATGGAGGTGGAAAGATAGTGTCTGTACGGAGGTGGAGAGATAGTGTCTGTAGGAGGTGGAGAGATCTGTAAGGTGGAGAGATAGTGTCTGTAGGAGGTGGAGAGATAGTGTCTGTACGGAGGTGGAGAGATAGTGTCTGTATGGAGAGATAGTGTCTGTAGGAGGTGGAGAGATAGTGTCTGTACAGGTGGAGAGATAGTGTCTGAGGAGGTGGAGAGATAGTGTCTGTACGGAGGTGGAGAGATAGTGTCTGTACGGAGGTGGAGAGATAGTGTCTGTATGGAGGTGGAAAGATAGTGTCTGTACGGAGGTGGAGAGATAGTGTCTGTACGGAGGTGGAGAGATAGTGTCTGTACGGAGGTGGAGAGATGGTGTCTGTACGGAGGTGGAGAGATAGTGTCTGAGAGGTGGAGAGATAGTGTCTGTGTGGAGAGATAGTGTCTGTACGGAGGTGGAGAGATAGTGTCTGAATGGAGGTGGAGAGATAGTGTCTGTACGGAGGTGGAGAGATAGTGTCTGTATGGAGGTGGAAAGATAGTGTCTGTACGGAGGTGGAGAGATAGTGTCTGTACGGAGGTGGAGAGATAGTGTCTGTACAGAGGTGGAGAGATGGTGTCTGTACGGAGGTGGAGAGATAGTGTCTGTACGGAAGTGGAGAGAGTGTCTGGCCAATACAACACTACCAGCAATACTTAGAGTGCCATCCAAAACAGCACCCTATTCCCTATATAGTGCACTACTTTTGACGAGTAGTGTACTGTCTGGGGGAATAGGCTGCCATTTGGGATGAACTTTGAGAGAAATAAAGTCTATTTAGATAACATACAGACAGGAGTCGATTCATTTCCAAGACATTTGATACTGTCCAGTCGCAACAACCGGCTGTACAAAACAGTGTGTAACGATTACTTTCCAGAAAACATTCAAATAAAAATATAATTATAAAAACGGAACATTTTAACATTCCCAGACTTTTGCCAGGAACCCGGTGGGCTGACTTCTAGTGAATAAACACTAGGTACTGATGAGTATTGGGGTGTAAACTTTAGTGCAAACAGTTGCGTTTTACAACAAAAACAAGTTTCTATTGGAGAGATTCAGGAAGCTCCCTCGTTCAGTATGTTTCTGTTGAAGAAACCAGAATCGGCGTCAATTATCAGTAGAGGAACATTTTTATAAGTTGAAGTGAGACTCCCTCACCCCAACAGAGGTTAGAGTATAGATTAGAGACCCCTC
>NC_060186.1:76462425-76469033 GCF_021184085.1 Oncorhynchus gorbuscha | reverse complement strand
TAGGTGGAAACTGGTGAGCCAACAGTAGTTTAGGTGGAAACTGGTGAGCCAACAGTAGTTTAGGTGGAAACTGGTGAGCCAACAGTAGTTTAGGTGGAAACTGGTGAGCCAACAGTAGTTTAGGTGGAAACTGGTGAGCCAACAGTAGTTTAGGTGGAAACTGGTGAGCCAACAGTAGTTTAGGTGGAAACTGGTGAGCCAACAGTAGTTTAGGTGGAAACTGGTGAGCCAACAGTAGTTTAGGTGGAAACTGGTGAGCCAACAGTAGTTTAGCTGTAAACTGGTGAGCCAACAGTAGTTTAGGTGGAAACTGGTGAGCCAACAGTAGTTTAGGTGGAAACTGGTGAGCCAACAGTAGTTTAGGTGGAAACTGGTGAGCCAACAGTAGTTTAGGTGGAAACTGGTGAGCCAAAAGTAGTTTAGCTGTAAACTAGTGAGCCAACAGTAGTTTAGGTGGAAACTGGTGAGCCAACAGTAGTTTAGGTGGAAACTGGTGAGCCAACAGTAGTGTAGGTGGAAACTGGTGAGCCAACAGTAGTGTAGGTGGAAACTGGTGAGCCAACAGTAGTTTAGGTGGAAACTGGTGAGCCAACAGTAGTTTAGGTGGAAAATGGTGAGCCAACAGTAGTTTAGGTGGAAACTGGTGAGCCAACAGTAGTTCACCTGTAAACTAGTGAGCCAACAGTAGTTTAGGTGGAAACTGGTGAGCCAACAGTAGTTTAGGTGGAAACTGGTGAGCCAACAGTAGTTTAGGTGGAAACTGGTGAGCCAACAGTAGTTTAGGTGGAAACTGGTGAGCCAACAGTAGTTTAGGTGGAAACTGGTGAGCCAACAGTAGTTTAGGTGGAAACTGGTGAGCCAACAGTAGTTTAGGTGGAAACTGGTGAGCCAACAGTAGTTTAGGTGGAAACTGGTGAGCCAACAGTAGTTTAGGTGGAAACTGGTGAGCCAACAGTAGTTTAGGTGGAAACTGGTGAGCCAACAGTAGTTTAGGTGGAAACTGGTGAGCCAACAGTAGTTTAGGTGGAAACTGGTGAGCCAACAGTAGTTTAGGTGGAAACTGGTGAGCCAACAGTAGTTTAGGTGGAAACTGGTGAGCCAACAGTAGTTTAGGTGGAAACTGGTGAGCCAACAGTAGTTTAGGTGGAAACTGGTGAGCCAACAGTAGTTTAGGTGGAAAATGGTGAGCCAACAGTAGTTTAGGTGGAAACTGGTGAGCCAACAGTAGTTTAGGTGGAAACTGGTGAGCCAACAGTAGTTTAGGTGGAGGTTTCCACCACAGTACAAGCCCAGTTTCAAACACCCTACCTGCATCACCAGAGTGACACTGGCCATGAGCTCTTTAAAGGAATTCTCATATATATTTCCATTCGAAATAATTTTTTTCCCTCACCCCTTACCCTAACTCCTTAACCCTATACCTAACCCCTTAACCCTTAACATAACCCCTAAACCCTAACCTTAAACCTAAACCTGTAAGTCTAACAAATACCTTTGTCCTCTGGGATCTGGGGGACATTACCTGAAGGGAACACACACACACACACACACACACACACACACACACACACACACACACACACACACACACACACACACACACACACACACACACACACACACACACACACACACACACACACACACACACACACACACACACACACACACACACACACACACACACACACACACACACACACACACACACACAATCCCCTGTAGATAGTCACATTCGGAAACCATAAACCACTTCAGTCCTGCCCTTCAGCCTGTACCGCCCCTTGACCTACTCTAAGGCTGAGCCCCCAATCATCCCCAGCTCTATGGCTAGGTCAATTGTCACCCACCAGCCGACCTTGATGGAGTCATGACAGTCTCTGTGTTGGTGCTGTGTCAACAACACTCCACTGCAGATCTATGATTAATGGGAAGCCGCATGGACTGGGCTAGTGAGGCTACTGAGCCGAAGGCTCAAGAGAGACTCAGTTGGAGTGTGCTCATTCAGAGCTCTGGAATTCGCCACCTGCTGGGATACAATATGTATAAAAGGATTTATCAAGGTCAAAGTGAAAGGATTTGCTTTAAGAGGTGAGATGGTGGAGCTTTGCTCATACCTACCTCTCAGCGACTTTAGAAACCTTTATACAGTGTCGGTCCAACTGGCTGTTAAGAAACACATCTGAACAGGGACGCAGGGAGAGAAAACAACACAAATCGATATTCAATTATTACGATTAAAACTGGTTTCTAATAGATAAACTCAGAAATATGTTCTTCTGAGACCTGTGCTGTCAATAATGTTCCACAGGATTGATGGGTACACTGTGCAATATAACTACCACCATTCCAATAGAATATACACTGTGCAATATAACTACCACCATCTAATAGAATATACAATATAACTACCACCATCTAATAGAATATACACTGCGCAATATAACTAAACTACCATCTAATAGAACATACAATATAACTACCACCATCTAATAGAAACATACCACTGTCCAATATAATGGCCACCATCTAATAGAATATACACTGTGCAATATAACTACTCACCATCTAATAGAACATACACGTGCAATATAACTACCACCATCTAATAGAACATACAATATAACTACCATCTTCATCTAATAGAATATACAATATAACTACCACCATCTAATAGAATATACACTGTCCAATATAACTTACCACCATCTAATAGAACACAATATAACTACCACCATCTAATAGAACATACAATATAACTACCACCATCTAGAACATACAATATAACTACCACCATCTAATAGAATATACAATATAACTACCACCATCTAACAGGAATATACAATATAACTACCACCATCTAATAGAATATACACTGTCCAATATAACTACCACCATCTAATAGAACATAAAATATAACTCAATGCCTACCATCATCCAATAGAACATACACTGTCCAATATAACTACCACCATCTAATAGAACATACACTGTCCAATATAACTACCACCATCTAATAGAACATACAATATAACTACCACCATCTAATAGAACATACACTGTCCAATATAACTACCACCATCTAATAGAATATACACTGTGCAATATAACTACCACCATCTAATAGAACATACAATATAATCTCTAACCACCATCTAATAGAACATACAATATAAACTACCACCATCTAATAGAACATAATATAACTACCCACCATCTAATAGAACATACAATATAACTACCACCATCTAATAGAACATAGCAATATAACTACCACCATCTAATAGAACATACAATATAACTACCACCATCTAATAGAACATACACTGTGCAATATAACTACCACCATTCAATAGAAAACATACACTGTCCAATATAACTACCACCATCTAATGTGAACATAAACATAACTACCACCATCTAATAGAACATACACTGTCCAATATAACTACCACCATCTAATAGAATATAATTGTCCAAATATAACTACCACCATCTAATAGAACATACAATATAACTACCACTCATCTAATAGAACATATATAATTACCACTCATCTAATAGAACATACACTGTCCAATATAACTACCACCATCTAATAGAACATACAATATAACTACCACCATCTAATAGAATATAGCACTGTGCAATATAACTACTTCACCATCTAATAGAACATACAATATAACTACCACCATCTAATAGAATATACAATATAAATACCACCATCTAATAGAAAATATACACTGTCCAATATAACTACCACCATCTAATAGAACATACACGTCCAATATAACTACCACCATCTAATAGAACACAATATAACTACCACCATCTAATAGAACATACACTGTCCAATATAACTACCACCATCTAATAGAACATACACTGTGCAATATAACTACCACCATCTAATAGAACATACAATATAACTACCACCATCTAATAGAATATACAATATAACTACCACCATCTAATAGAACATACAATATAACTACCACCATCTAATAGAACATACAAAATAATATAACCACCATCTAATAGAATATACAATATAAACTACCACCATCTAATAGAATATACACTGTCCAATATAACTACCACCATCTAATAGAATATACACTGTCCAATATAACTACCACCATCTAATAGAACATACACTGTCCAATATAACTACCACCATCTAATAGAACATACAATATAACTACCACCATCTAATAGAACATACACTGTCCAATATAACTACCACCATCTAATAGAACATACAATATAACTACCACCATCTAATAGAACATACACTGTCCAATATAACTACCACCATCTAATAGAACATACAATATAACTACCACCATCTAATAGAACATACAATATAACTACCACCATCTAATAGAATATACAATATAACTACCACCATCTAATAGAATATACACTGTCCAATATAACTACCACCATCTAATAGAACATACACTGTCCAATATAACTACCACCATCTAATAGAACATACACTGTCCAATATAACTACCACCATCTAATAGAACATGTCCAATATAACTACCACCATCTAATAGAACATACAATATAACTACCACCATCTAATAGAACATACACTGTCCAATATAACTACCACCATCTAATAGAACAATATAATACATCTGAACATACACAATATAACTACCACCATCAATATAACTACCACCATCTAATAGAACATACAATATAACTACCACCATCTAATAGAACATACATCTAATAGAACATACAATATAACTACCACCATCTAATAGAACATACAATATAACTACCACCATCTAATAGAACATACAATATAACTACCACCATCTAATAGAACATACAATATAACTACCACCATCTAATAGAACATACAATATAACTACCACCATCTAATAGAACATACAATATAACTACCACCATCTAATAGAACATACAATATAACTACCACCATCTAATAGAACATACAATATAACTACCACCATCTAATAGAACATACACTGTCCAATATAACTACCACCATCTAATAGAATATACACTGTCCAATATAACTACCACCATCTAATAGAACATACAATATAACTACCACCACTGAACATCAATATAACTACCACCATCTAATAGAACATACACTGTCCAATATAACTACCACCATCTAATAGAACATACAATATAACTACCACCATCTAATAGAATATACACTGTGCAATATAACTACCACCATCTAATAGAATATACACTGTCCAATATAACTACCACCATCTAATAGAACATACACTGTCGATATAACTACCACCATCTAACAGAACATACACTGTCCAAATATAACTATCCACCATCTAATAGAACATACACTGTCCAATATAACTACCACCATCTAATAGGACATGCAATATAACTACCCACCATCTATTAGGACATACACTGTCCAATATAATGCCACCATCTAATAGAATATGCACTTACAATATAACTACCACCATCTAATAGAATATACAATATAACTACCACCATCTAATAGAACATACAATATAACTACCACCATCTAATAGAATATACACTGTCCAATATAACTACCACCATCTAATAGAACATACACTTGTCCAATATAACTACCACCATCTAATAGAACATACACTGTCAATATAACTGCCACCATCTAATAGAACATACACTGTCCAATATAACTACCACCATCTAATAGAACATACAATGTCCTACCATCTAACTAGACCATCTAATATAACATACTAATAGACATCAATATAACTACCACCATCTAATAGAACATACACAATATAACTACCACCATCTAATAGAACATACAATATAACTACCACCATCTAATGGAACATACATGTCCAGTATACCACCATCTAATAGAACATACAAAATAACTACCACCATCTAAATGAGACACATACAATATAACTACCACCATCTAATAGACATACACTGTCAAGGAATATAACTGCCGCCGTCATCTAATAGAATATGCCACCGTCAATATAACTGCCACCATCTAATGACTGCCGCCGAATATACAGCTGCCGCCAATATAACTACCACCATCTAATAGATATGCACTGTCCAATATAACTACTCACCATCTATTAAGGAACATACACTGTCCAATATAACTACCACCATCTAATGAGATATACATACCAGTATAACTACCACCATCTAATAGAATATACCGTCCAATATACTACCACCATCTAATAGAATATACACTGTCCAATATGTAATTTACCACCATCTAATAGAACATACACTGTCCAATATAACTGCCATCTAATAGGACATGCTAATATAAATTACCATCATCTAATAGAACATACACTGTCAATATAACTACCACCATCTAATAGAACATGCACTGTCAATATAACTACCACCATCTAATAGAACATACACTGTCAATATAACTACCATCTAATGGAGACATGCACTGTCCAATATAACTACCATCTAATGGGAACAATACAATGCTAACTGCCGTCTAAATAGGATATGCAGTATAACTGCCCGCACCATCTAATGAGACATGCACAATATAACTACCACCATCTAATAGAACATACAATATAACTACC